>NC_088872.1:19925889-20012330 GCF_032884065.1 Artemia franciscana | reverse complement strand
TTTTTCGATTTTACCATGTTGGTCCGTTTTTGTCCCACAAAAGCTTTGAAAAACTAGAAACAAAATACCAGTTTCAAAATCTATCATAGTGAATACATAACAATCTGTATGTTTTGTTGCCAGTTTAAAACTGGTGTGCCATTTCTAAGTGTTGCTGATAGTATTATATGTTTTATAGTTGACATTAATTTATTTTAGAGATAATATTATGGATGTGCCTCAAACTCCAAACATGGCTGAGCCTATTACCATTCCTGAGACTGATGTTGTTAAAAAAGGTAAGTTATCCAATAAAAATTTTGGTAAAAAGCTGAAAAGAAAGCTGCTTTTCTTTAGCTTTGCTTTTTGTTAGTCCTCAGTAAAAATAACAAAAAAGAAAGAACATGCAACTGCATAAAAACTAGGTAATGAAAGAGTTATCTTGCAAGACAAAAGCCTAAATTATTAGTTATATTTTTTGTTTCAGTTTGGGGAGACAACAAGTCTTTAAGTTGAAAAATTGTCTCTTACTTTTTCCTTTTTTTGGGCATAAACAAAGAATTAGAAAGCAAATCAAGAAAGCAATAAGAAAAAAGCATTCCCACTGAAGATTCTATTTGTATGGCAGCCACAATAATCATCTATTAATTATAAGGACTAGTTTTATTATAATTATCTATAATAATACAATTATATATTAATTATAGGGACTAGTTTCTGTCTCTTGGAACAAGCATTTTTAAAAACCAAATTACCTTCATCCTTCTTCATAACATTACTTGATGTTTGTTCTTATTAGAAATTAGAGAAACTAGAATTAGAAAGCAAATCAAGAAAGCAATAAGAAAAAAGCATTCCTACTGAAGATTCTATTTGTATGGCAGCCACAATAATTATCTATTAATTATAAGGACTAGTTTTATTATAATTATCTATAATAATACAATTATATATTAATTATAGGGACTAGTTTCTGTCTCTTGCAACAAGCATTTTTAAAAAACCAAATTACCTTCATCCTTCTTCATAACATTACTTGATGTTTGTTTGTTTCCTGTGATTATCTTTTTGTGATTTGTAAATAAATCAAGAAAAAGAAAATGAGTTCATGATAAGGTACATGCTAGTGACTAAAGAGGATACACCAAGCAATCTTCTTTTTTTTCAGTTAACACTAACCACCCTTCTTGGTAGCTAACATGCAAGTTGTTGGTTTTTATTGTGTGACATTTATTATTGTCTTTTGCCATTTTTATCTTTATTATTTCCTTGGCAAAGAGCACATAATTCCATCAGGTTTTTTTTTTTTTTTATTTGTCCAAATTCTGTCAAGTTTCCCAGTTTTCCCAAACTGTTTACTAAGAGCTGTTCAGATATTTCTATTTTTATATATTGCAGTCAATAGATTTTGAGTAGGAGGGGTACAAAAAAGTTGGTTTTTCTAGTTTTTTTTTGGTAGATTTTAGACAACTTCCCTTTTCCCACGCTGCAAACATTTACTTATTTTCCAAACACACTTTGTTTTTTTTTCATAAATATGGGGTATTTGTTCAGTTTAGCTAATCATGATTATCTAATAGATAGCCTACCAAAGATATTCCATGCTTTATTTTTCAGGAAACATTGTCTTTATGTTTATTGTAAATAATATTTTCATTGCATGGATTTATTGTAATTTTAGTCAATACTTGTTCTAAGATTTAAGCTCAAGCCCTATTGAATCCGATGATAGTTTAACCTCAAGTAGTCTGATTTGTATGTTTTTTATGTCTTAAAATTGCAAGATTGCCTCTAAGCTATATTGCTGTCAATTGAGACCCTTGTAAAAAGGAAGATTTTTTTTGTGGGGGGGGGGGGGTAGAAAAAATGAGTCGTATAATTGGTAATAATCTTTTTATATATTTTTTGTTGGTCATTTGCCAAACATAGTTTGATTTCTGTCATTATTCTTTCTTGGGGCCATTGTGTTGAAAATGAGAAGCAGTTGGGCTTGTCTTGTAAGCTTTTCTGTTGAATGTGTTTGATGTCCATTTTATTTATACTTTCTTTCAGAAGTTGAAGAGGCTTTACCAAGTAACCATGAGGAGCTTTTTGACTTTCCAAACCAACTTCTGTCTGTTAAAAGGGAAAATGTTCCTGTGGGTACTTTTGGCTGTTTTTCACAACCATGTAAACTTGAGCCTGACACGCAGGAACTGGGCTCCACATGTTTTGACAGTAAAGGTACATCTCAAGCATTTGTTTTTGTATAATCAACTATTTTGGGTAATATTATATTAGGGAAAACTAGAACAAGTTAGAACTTGCTAGGACTTCATCATCATAAGATTTGAAACTGCTGAAGGCAAAAAGAGATAAAAAAAACAAACTTGAAACCATGCAATAGATTATGGACAACAAATTCTGGAATTTGTAAATTTCTCTATAAAAATTTGCTAATTTTGTTCAAAGAATTTGTTTCATTTCTAAAATAAAATTAGTGTCTTTGTACTTTAGTAGTAAATAGTAAGTATTTTAGTGTAAATATTTTGTATTTGTAGATGATGGTATTTCTTTTTTCACTCCACTTGTTTTATTTCCATTGTTATAAATCCGACAGAAATTATATTGTTATTATTGTATAAAATTTTCAAAGAACATTACTAAACGTTTATAGTAAGACTCAGCTTGCATTATGAATTTTGGAAAACACATCAAAGTAATTTAAGTATTAAACACAAAACCATACACTCACTGTCAAATATTCCCCTAAAATAAACCTCTGTCTTTAAAAGGAAAGACTTAAGCGCTACGTAAATCAGCACTGTATTTATTGTTTTTACAAATCTTTAAAGGGATTATGCTACTATATATAGAAGTTTCCACAAACAACTCTAGAAAAACCCAAGTTTAAACAAAAGTTTAAATGGCGAGATGTTTATTATAAATGTTCAGTTACAAAAGAATGCCCAGCATTTATAGGAGTAAGTCAGAGAGGAAGAGAATTTCTGTGTGGAAAAAGTGAAAACTATGTTTCTGTTATGTCCAAAACAGTACTAGTAGAAAAAAATGGTGCAAAAAATAAAACCACTTAAAGTAATGACATGCACATGAGCTTTGAGATTTTTCTCATCATAGAGATATAATCATCATATTATATGTCATTTTTCTTATTTTGCCTATTTTCTTTATACCTTTGGGGGCTATTATTTATTGAGAATGTTTTATCATACTTTGATTATTTTCTATCTCGTTATTTTTGTTGTAGAAGCTGAATATACTTCGCCAAGTGATGTTGACATGATTAGAGAAACTTCTAATTCTACTCTATCACCTGAGCATCAACAGCTACCTTTGAATGTTGCATCCAGGATATCCAATGTTACATCACTAGCTGTTACACAGAATCCTTCTGCAATTCTGTCAAATAGTTTGATTAAACACCAAAGAGTACACACGGGTGAAAAACCCTTTAAATGTGAAGTATGTGAAAAAACTTTTTCTGTGTCATCCAGTTTGAGTAGCCACCAAAGAGTACACACGGGTGAAAAACCCTTTAAATGTGAAGTATGTGAACAAACTTTTTCTTTGTCAAGTAGTTTGATTAGACACCAAAGAGTACACACGGGTGAAAAACTCTTTAAATGTGAAGTATGTGAAAAAACTTTTTCTAGCTCAACCAATTTGATTAATCACCAAAGAGTACACACGGGTGAAAAACCCTTTGAATGTGAAGTATGTGAAAAAACTTTTTCTCAGTCAAGTAGTTCGATTAGACACCAAAGAGTACACACGGGTGAAAAACTCTTTAAATGTGAAGTATGTGAAAATACTTTTTCTAGCTCAACCAATTTGATTAATCACCAAAGAGTACACACGGGTGAAAAACCCTTTGAATGTGAAGTATGTGAAAAAACTTTTTCTCAGTCAAGTAGTTTGATTAGTCACCAAAGAGTACACACGGGTGAAAAACTCTTTAAATGTGAAGTATGTGAAAAAACTTTTTCTTTGTCAAGTAGTTTGATTAGACACCAAAGAGTACACACGGGTGAAAAACCCTTTAAATGTGAAGTATGTGAACAAACTTTTTCTTTGTCAAGTAGTTTGATTAGACACCAAAGAGTACACACGGGTGAAAAACTCTTTAAATGTGAAGTATGTGAAAATACTTTTTCTAGCTCAACCAATTTGATTAATCACCAAAGAGTACACACGGGTGAAAAACCCTTTGAATGTGAAGTATGTGAAAAAACTTTTTCTCAGTCAAGTAGTTTGATTAAACACCAAAGAGTACACACGGGTGAAAAACCCTATAAATGTGATGTATGTGAAAAAACTTTTTCTGTGTCATCCAATTTGATTAATCACCAAAGAGTACACACGGGTGAAAAACCCTTTAAATGTGAAGTATGTGAAAAAACTTTTTCTCTGTCAACCAATTTGATTAGTCACCAAAGAGTACACACGGGTGAAAAACCCTTTGAATGTGAAGTATGTGAAAAAACGTTTTCTCTGTCAACCAATTTGACTAAACACCAAAGACTACACACGGCCGAAAAAACCTTTAAATGTGAAGTATGTGAAAAAACTTTTTCTGTGTCAAGCAGTTTGATTAAACACCAAAGACTACACATGGCTGAAAAAACCTTTAAATGTGAAGTATGATAAAAAAAAAATTTCTGAGTCAAGCAATTTGATTTGGCACCGAAGAGTACATGCTAGGGAGAAATCATTCAAGTGTGATATATGCAAGAGAGAATATTCTTCTAGATCAAATCTTAATAATCATACAAAAACCCATTTTTAGAAAAGGCCTGCTAGCTCATAGTCTACAGTAACAACTTCTATGGTCTTGCTCAACCCTATTGTAAACCATTCTCTTGTTTTTTCTTGCTGCTTGTTTATATGTTATTTTCTTTTCAGTCCATTAATTGATTTGTGGTATATTTTTGTTTGTTTTTTCAGTGATTATAGTTTGCTTTTTGTTTTAAGTTGTTTTTTCCTTTGGCTGATTCTCTCCCCCCCCCCAAATCTGTCACTATATGTATCCGTGTTGGAGTAAACACCCCAGTAAAATCAATTGTATTCTTCTTAAAAATTTATCTCCCCTTCTTTGACAGTTTTTTTTGCATATCATCTGGATTGAAACATTGTGAACAAACCTATATGAAGTTTTTGTTCTGTCCTCAGAGAAATAAATCCTTAAAACTATGATTGTCACCAGGATTCCTACTCAGGGGATAAGGGAGGATGTCTGCTCATTAAGAGATTCTTCTAATGTGTTGAGGTCTTTTAAAGTGATTTTATACCCTCTGGAAAACCAATGCAGAAGTAAAGAAACGAGAATTATTGGTTTGTTCTAGTGTTGTAATTGGTAAAATTTGGTCACTGTAAAATTTGATATTTTACGGACCTCCGTAAAATTGGAAACTTTGGGAGTGCTCTATCCTAAACAAAGCATGTGTAATGTTTGTTTTAGTAAATTTTATTACTTTATTGATAATTGAAATTATTTTGAGAGAGTGATAATTTAATTACAATTTTGTTTGATATTTAACCTGCATTTTCAGACCAAAAAATACAAATTTTTGTGGAATTTTAAACGTTTATAAATATAGATTAGTGAAAGTCATAAAAAATGGGTGGTCTATTTATCATTCGTGTCTAATAGTTTATAGGTTTTACAAATTTTTAAATAATCTGGTTTTTGTCATTAATGTTATGGGCAACAGTTTACAAAAGTAGACAAGATCAGTTATTTTAATTTTTAACTAAGTTCTTGAGGGATTAAATGTTTTTCTTCAATGAAAATGTTTATTAGGTGGGTTTTATTTGTTATTTCAGCAACAATTTGACTTACTTAATTGACTTAAGGCCGTGATTAAGCGAACTTGAAAATATCAAGATTCAAAATTGAAGTTAGGGTAGCCTTCTGTCTCTCAATTCTCTAGAGACCTTCGATTGTCAAAAACCATTCAAATAGCACTTATTCATTGGTGGGAATAGCAAGTTAATTATACCAGCTTGTCAATCTGGTTTCTAGGGCGATCTGAAATGATTCTTTCTGGCAAAAAACTTGTAAAAATTTCTGGTAGCTGAAAATATTCTATGGGACTGTTCGAAAACAGGAAAATACATCGAAAAATGGTTGCAATCATCTTACAGTTTATTGTCTTCTGCTCATGATAGTACCGATTTTGTTCTAAAAGCAATATTCTTCATAAAGTAAACTTGTGAAAAAGAGCTATACATTTTCTAAGATTTCTAAGCAATTAGAGGAAATAGAGCAAAATCCTAGCAAACATTTTCTTGCATCTTCAAGAAGCTACAGCCTGATATTAAAAGCGGTATCTTCCACCAATGAATACTTGAGTAATTTTTAAATATAAATTTTCAATTTTAACATGGGATTTTTGAGTTCCATCAGTTCACTTGATGGAACTCATCAAGTTAAAGCTTTTGCTTTAAGAGAGATGTGAGTCTTCGCCCCCATTCCAACAGTCCTGTGCAAGCATGACTGCTTCTTGGAGATCATCACCGATCATAGAGAGATACCGGGCAAGAGTGTCCCTCCATCTGAACCGGAGTCTTTATGGGAGCGCTTCCAGCCATGTTCAAGGGGATCAACTCTGAAAAGTGTGCTGGCGGATGCTTCTGCTGGCATGCGAATTAAGTGGCCGAAGGCCTCGACCGAGTCTGTTGATTTTTGAATTAAAATAGAATAGCCGTGGGCATCAAGTCATGGCTAATTGTAGAAAAAGCCAAGACAGATAGTCCAATTGAGTGAGAAGAAAAACCTGACATTAATCCCCCCCCCTCATTGCCGATGTTACCATCTCCCACTTATGCTACGCCTCTCATGTAACTAATGTTAATGACGAACTAAAGTCAAGCTGTTGAGGTTCTACCAGATGATTCACTGTTCATCACGCTTGGTTGGGCAAATATATTGGAAAAGTATCCAATATATTTATTAGTGGCAGTCTTTCAGGTAATTCACGCTCGGCTCCTTCATTATAATGGAAAATAATGCAATTTGATTAATAATGCCATTTAATGCAATTAAATTAGTAACTAATATTACTTTATTACAAATAGAAATTCTTTTGAGAGAGTGACTATTTAATTACAATTTTTGTTTGATATTTAACCTGAGTTTTCAGACTAAAAAATACCAATTTTGTGGAATTTCAAAAGTTTATAAATATAGATTAGTAAAAGTCATAAAAAACGGGTGTTTTATTTATCATTCGTGCCTAATAGTTTATAGGTTTTACGAATTTTAAATAATCTGGTTTTTGTCATTAATGTTATGGGGAAAAGTTTATAAAAGTAGACAAAATCATTTATTTTGTATACTAATTACTAAGTTTTTGAAGGATTAATTTTGTTTTCTTAAATGAAAATGTTTATTAAGTGGGTTTTAGTTGTTATCTCAGCAACAATTTGACTTACTTACTTGACTTAAAGCTTCTGCTTTAAGAGATATGCGAGTTTTCACCTTCATTCCAAATAGTCCTGTACAAGCATGAACGCTTTTTGGAGATCATCACCGATCATAAAGAGGTACCGAGTAAGAGTCACTCTTCATCTGAACCAGAGTCGTTCAGGGGGATCAACTTTGAAAAGTGTGCTGGCGGATGCTTCTGCTGGCATGCGAATTTAAGTGGCCAAACCACCGTAGGGTTCAACTTACTGCACATATAATATGACTCACTATAGGCTTCAGGGCCTGATCTCTAAAATTATCCCTTGTGTGATAAATTGGAGATGTATTGTATTTATGTTTTTTGATTGTGCAGAATATTTTTCTTATTCTTGAAACAATCTGTACAGTGTGATTTTTTATTGTAGCCATTTTCCTATTGATGTAAATAGAAAAAAACACTGGCTGAATAAGAAAAAAAACTAATTTTCCCTGTTCTACCCTATGATTCTAAAAACAACCTTTAAACAAAAAATACTTGTGTCATTTAGAAAAGTGCTTCACTTTACTTTACCCTTAGCCCTCTCTAATATGTTTTCAGAATTTTGTTGAAGCCTAATTCATTCTCAACAGCCCCAAATGTACACAAATCCCGAATGAAGCAACAAGAAAGATTGTTTATAAAAAGTAGGGTTATGGGGTTAAACGAAATTTCTGAGTAAAAAAAACCTTTGTATGGTGTATAGGATCTTCAAACTATCCAAGTGTTTGCTTTGCGTAGTTTGTCCACTCATTTCAGCTTTCCAGCGTTCCTCCCCCCTTAAACGCGCTAATGCGTAAATGGCATTTACTGTATAAAATGAAAATTCGTCCCACAGAGCATTTCCTTCTCTTTTTTCTTTAGTGTTCTTTGCCTATAGCTTAAAAACGGGACGGAAAAAATAAATAAAAAGCTGTCCAAACGCTCGTCCTTATCGGAAATTTTTCTTCTAGTTTTTCCACAAAATGTACTATCTAAATTATTAGTGTTTTCAGATACTGGGAAATTTTCTCTGAAAATACTAACAGAATGCCGCGAATATAAATAGCAGGTATTGATGACTCTATGAAGAATTTAGTCAAAAGTCGATCAGACAATTTAAATCTTTATATAATTTATTTGGTCAAAAACTCTAGAATCTCCGGCTGCTGAAGTATATGTGACACAATATTTAGGGAAATTATGACTTATTACAGTTAAATTTTCGTGAGCAGGATCTAGCTAAAAGGAGGAGGTGTGTCTGATTTAAGTTTATGCTATAGTGTGACCAACATTTCATGTAAATATGGGTTTAAAGTAGAAATGTGATAAATTAGAATGGGAATATTATGAGTCCACGAGTTGTTGCAATATCTTGAAACAATGGGTAGAAAATCCCTTCAATAAAACAGCTATATCCACTAACTTGAGGGGTGTGAGCAATGAGAGCGAAAAAAAATTGGCTTAGGAAGGTTGGGTCTAAGGAAACGAAGGAAGTATTCCCGGAGTTCAATCAACCCTGACTAAACATTTTCTACGACTGAAAAGGTTCGAGACGAGAATGGTTACAGAAGCCATAACAGGAATAGGAAATTTTGGGAAACGTCTTTCCTGAATAGGGAGGGGTGAATCTCCATTATGCCAAAAATGTGAGATGGTTACTGCAGGAACAAGACGGCATCTGATAGAAAGATTTCGAGCAAGAATCAGACAACGGCTTGAATTATTGTGTACTGCTATTGTTATTCTATAGAATATAAAAAGGGAAAGGGAAGTTCAATTTATATAACGATGGAAAATAAACTTAAATACATTAAAAAAAAGTGAAATTAGATTTTGATTTCGTTAATGACTGTATTGGATTTAAGGTAGTATAGGTTTTGTTACTTTTTTGGTTTTAGTATGATAATTATGTGTACATGACTTCAAATAAGTGCATTGCCAAAGGTCTAAAGAGGAAACATGAAAATTTGAAACGAATTAATCCCTGTGTTAATTTCAAGGAAATCATCTTGTCTTACTATAACTACAGTGGTTTTGACCTTGATTTGTTTCTTTCCCTTTTTCTGTCTAGTGTTAACAGAAAAAAAAACAGCTGATATGTGTGGAAGAAAATAACTGATCAAAGGAAAAGCAAAGGTCCAAAAAGTGGCAAACAAGTTGTAGTTCAGTTGTTCCTCTAAATCGACAATGAGGGGTCCGTAAGACCTGGCTTTAAGGATAGAGGTAGCCCCAGGGTTGCATCTTCATACAGCAATCCTACACCATAGAAACAGAGGCATTATCAGACTCTGTCAAAAATCCCATTTACTTTCCGATTGCTAATTCACTGCAATATTTACCAGCCTTCAAATCAATTTTTGAATTGACATCAATTTTTTGGTGACTAATAAGCAGGTTTTAAAATGATTTTCTAAAAAATGGTTGTCATTTATGACTAATGAAATGAAGAATAAAATTGATATGATGAAACGTAAACATAATAGAACGTTTCTGGAAAAAGGGTGAAAGAAAAATGAACGATAAAGGATATCAATACTTTTATACATTGACAATTTTTCTTCCCAATTTCTTAGAAAAAAAATTGCTTTTGTGTAGAAAATTATTACTTTGAGAAAAAGTGCTAAATTGCTACGTTTTCTGAAAAATGGCACTTTAAAAAAAGTGCTAAAAGTAGCACGATATCTTTTATAAGCAGTCATGTGCTAAGGTGAAACTAATTTGTAGGAGAGCTAAACAGAGTACATGGCTGAATTTCAGCTCAAGTATCAGTTTTAGAACCCCAATTTCAAAGGTCCATAATTTCATTAGCCAACTAAATAGTGGAAAGCAGCCTAATGATGACCGTAGATATGATATCATTCAGGATGGATATCCAATTGTATCAGATAAAAAGAAGGCAGATCTGTTTACCAATGTTTTTAAAAACGATTGCTCAGATTTTCATCCCAGCCGACCTCCTTTTTGTAATCTCCCTCTTACCTGTTCTTATAAGGGTACTCTGATGAAACCTTTTTCCCAAGATGAATTTTGTGTAGCACTTAATTCTCTTAACATCAAGTCTTCCCCAGGTTATGATGGTATTTATATGAAGTGGATTCTTGAGTCCCCAAAGGTGTTTCATACAGCCCTCTTAAGTTTTTATAATCTTATTTCGTCAAGTCAAAAGTTCCCAGATGCCTGGAAGATCGCTCAGGTATTCCCAGCTTTAAAACCTTCTTATTCATCTAATGATCTCAAGTCTTACCGTCCTATATCAGTATTACCTTCCTTTAGTAAAGTTCTGGAAAGGCTTGTCTTATCAAGAATTGAGTGGTTTTCTGAAGTCAACAATCTCTTTCCTAGTGAACAAACAGGTTTCAGAAAAGGACATAGCTCTTTAGATAATATTACCCGGCTAGAAATTGATGTTTGTAATTCCCTCAAAAAAAGACATGTCACAATGGCTGTTCTGTTTGACTGGTCGAATGCCTATGGAAATGTAGTCCACAATAAATTATTGGAAATCCTAATAAATCTTGACTTCCCGTATCCTTTTATAAGTTTTATAAAGTCTTTTCTAACTGATAGATATTTTTACGTTCAAGTAAATCAGTCTAGAAGTGAGCAATGCCCCATTACGAGAGGACTTCCTCAAGGTGCAATATTGAGTCCTCTTCTATTCAACTTGTATGTTTCTGAATTTCAAGTATCTCATGCATCATTTGGCCTTTATGCAGATGATTTGATCATTTGGAAGTCAGGAAGGGATATTAGCCTTCTTCAAAGCTTTATTCAACATGATATAAGTCTAGTCCAGAGATTCTCTTTAGCATTTGGCCTCCCAATATCAATCAGTAAAACTAAAGCCATTATATTTACTAATGGTACTCTAGATCCTCCTAATCCACTGACAATTTTCTCAAGGGAGATCCCATATTGCAATTCAGTGAAGTTACTTGGTTTATTAATGGATTCTAAAATGCAGTGGCATGAACATATTAATTCTTTGAAATCTCTGATCATTCAGAGACTTTGTATTCTAAAAAGACTTGCTGGAAGTAAGTGGGGATGTCACCCAAAGATTATTTTGGATTTTTACAAATTATATATTCGTTCAAATATAGAATATGGAATTCAAATATTTTCAGCTCGTCCCCCATCCTCATTCAAAATCCTTGAATCTTTACAAAATTCTGCTATTCGAATAGCTTTGGGTGTGCATAAGCATACTCCTCTGTCAAAGTTAAGAACACTGTCGGGATTGGTATCCCTAAATGAAAGAGCATCTAGTCTAAGGATAAAGTATTTCTCGCAAATCCAGGCTTATGGAGCCAAGCATGCTGTATATGCACATACCTTTGCTGAGAAGTCAGCCTGTCCCAATGCCCATTCATCATGGAATCAGTTTCAACTGGAGGTCCCAAACTGGAATCAACATTCGCTTCATGCATATCCCTTTACTGAGTCCCCCCCATGGGAAATGAGTCCTCCAAGCTGTCAAGTAGAACTTATCTCTATTAGTAAAGATTTGATTCCTAATTATGAGATCCAGACTATTTTGGCTGAACAAATCTCAAAGGCTTACCCCAACTATAGAAAATATATACTGATGGATCCGTCCAGAGGGAAAGAGCTGGAGCAGGAGCATGTATCCCATCCCTGAATTTGAATATTTATTCTCCTCTCCCATTGGGATCTTCTATCCTGTCTGCTGAATTATGTGCCATCCGCCTGGCCTTGGATGCTCTTATAAATTATAACATTGAATCTGAAAATATACTCTGTCTCTCCAACTCTAAATCAGCATTACTACTGATCCAAAATATTAATAGAATTGCTAATGACAAAGATTTATATAATATTAGAAGACAGCTTCTTAATCTTAAGATCCAGGAAAATGAAGTTTATTTTCAACATGTTCCTAGTCATAAAGGTATAAAATATAATGATATGGCTGATTCTCTAGCAGCAAAGGCTTCCATGTTATCTCCTAGTCCTTCCTCTGACCTCAATTCACGAGATATTATCAGGCAAAGATCCAAAGTTAATCACAGTACATTAATGTTATCTCCATTTCATACAAGATTAAATACAGTGCTATATTACCGACTGAAATCAGGTGCCCTACTTCTAAATAGCTTGTTATTTAATTGGAAGCTACATCATTCCCCTTTATGCCGAATCTGCTTTTCGACAGAGGAAACAATCCAGCATATTTTATTTGATTGCCAGGCTCAGAGTGAGGAGACTGCTGCTTTTAAGCGTTTCTGCTCCTTGGCTAAGATTCCAAATACTAATACAGCTATCCTGGATTCTAACCTGCCATGGGAAATTGATCGTAAGATATTTAAGGCAGCAATTGATACCTTAAAGAAGAGAAATATTGTTTAATAAAGATTAAAGCTTGAAGAAGTCAATTTTTAATGGGACGCGATTTATCCATAGTTTTTGATTGTGCAGAAGAGAGCGGGAATGAGTAGGAAGAGCCGTATTGGTACCGGCCGGCCTAGTGCCTTAAACTGCTGGGGACAGGTAGCTCAGGTACTCGCACTTCCCACAATCAATAACAGTGTATTATTGTTCATAATCGTATATATCCATTGTTCGCAGACTGGAGCAGAATAGCGCTTCCAGTAGCTAGTTTTTCTGAAGAAGAAGTCAAAGAGGTGAAAGGACTTGTTGTTAGTCCATATACCTCCCTACAATTTTTGGAACTGGAACGATAGTAAAACCAGTGACAACGCTGTTCGGAAACCGTTTTTATCGTATGTCATAAAAACATACCATTTCACACAATAATAACGAAGGTGCTGTCCAATATTTATCCCTTTAGTTGCTTGGTTCAGATATTTTAAGGCTACCTTGTGCCAATTTTAAAAGATTTTTTCTACAAAACAGGTTTTTAAACAGAAATGTTAAACCAGAGAAATTGAGCCAAAGATGAGCAAAATAAAGTCCTATAACTTCTTAGGCACAAAACAACCATAATTAACCATCAAAAAGTAAGTGAACCGTAAAACGAACAGAAATTACACTAAATAACCAAGAAAAAGAAAAACTTGAAATGGTAAAATTCTAGTTAATTGACTTTTGGCTATCTTGGAAAGGGTTTAGGTTAGGAAACTGAAACTTTCAGGGATGGGTCTACAGGCTAAAGTATGTTCCGGGAAGGTATTCTAAAGTACCCACCTCAACTTCTTCTCCCTCTAGAGGTCCCCAAAATTTGCCTACATGACACCTATTGAAATTTTGACAAAACAACATTTTACCTTAATTTTCAGTTACTAGTTGCTTTTTCTCTGCCTTTAGTCCTGAAAATGCAATTCCTACTATTTGAGTAGAATTTTGAGCCATAACAATGTTTTTTTTCAAAATTTAGGAAATGTATTTGCATATCTTTAAAACCTTATAAAATGGGATTGAGGAAAGTTATGGAGCTGAAACCAATTTTGTTGTACTTCTGTTAAGCAGAAGATCTATTTTGCAAGGTTTCACTTTTATAACACACATATTTTTAAAGGTCATCAAAGGTCAGGGCCCTTTAGAGGGAGAAGGAGTGGAGGTAGGTACTTCAAAATACATTCCTGGGACATACTTTAGCCTGTAGACCCATCCCTGAAAGTTTCATTTTCCTAACCTAAACCCTTTCCAAGATAGCAAGAAGTCAATTAACTAGGATTTTACCCTTGAAACTTGCAAAGAGAGGAGTAGCTTAGGTCAAAGAAAATAACCCTATGTCTTCTGTAGACCAGAATATAATTTGAATTTGACTGAAAAGAATCTTTGTTTCAAATTGTGTGTTTTAATTTGTAATAAAATTAAAAAAAAAAATACACTAATAGCCAATCTTACTAAAAAGTACAAATGATTTTGAACTGACAGTTTAATACATATTAATATGAAGTCCTGACAGTCTCCACAAATGTATATTTATTAAAATTGTAAACCAGAATACATTGAAAATTGGGGCAATAGTCCAACCCTTCTTTGCACTAGTTTCTGCTCCTTTTGAGGTTTTCCTGGTTATAATTTGTAGTTTTTGTTCATTTGGGTTTAATTTATTTATAGAGTGATTTATAGTTGTTTTAAGCTTAAGCAAAGCATTTGACTTAATTTTTGGTTATGCTTGTTTAATTTGGCTCTTCAATTTTATCTGAAAAATCTCTCTTTGATGAGTTTTCTTTGATTAATTTATATTAGTTTTTAATTGACAAAGTCCTTTTCATAGACTAAGAAAGAGTATTTTAAATCTTTTGGTTTTCTTTTAATAATGCAAGTCTTGATGAAATATTTATATGTTGGACAAAACTTAGAAACAAACTTAAATAATAGTTGTAGTATGATGTTTTGTATAGATTGGCACTGGGAAAATTTCAAATAAATTTGTTACTTCTCTGAATAAACTTAGGGGTTACATAAGATTTAAAAATTATAATCTACAACCTGTCACAACCTTGAATTTGAACAGAGAAACATATTCATTAACCATTTCCTTTCTCATGGCTTGAAAGTCTCAACTTATTTCTCTTGACCTTTATTGAAAATTAAGGGGTGTGTGTATATTACACACATCTCTTTCTTGATTTTGTTTAACTTCTGACTCAACATACCTTAACACTTTTAGCCACTCCAGCTACATCACAGATATGCCATATGGACATAGTTGGATGTTCACATTGTGTTTTGATTTAGTTAAACATTTATAAAAACCTACCATGAAAGTTTCAACTTAATACCTTATTCCATTCCTGATATATTGAATCACTTCCATTCTATCAACCTGGATTCACTTAAGAAAAAATTATTTAGTTCAACAGTAGCAATTGAAAACAGTAGTTGTTGGAGTTACAGTAATTTGCAGTTGGAGTTGCAGTCCCAAGTATTTGAAGTAGTGCTCATAAGTTGTTGCAGCTGCAATAGTCTTATTCACAGTATAAAGTAGTCACAGTCATGGTCACAGGTAGATGTGGTTGTATTTGTAAAGTGTTCACAATCACATTTAGTTGGAATTACAATTGGCAGTTTTTGCAGTCTCAAGTAGTTATATAAGCAGTAATGGCCATAACAAGCAGTCATGCAGCAAGTAGGTATGGTGTAATACATATACCCATGGTGCGTTTTAATTTAGTTCAATATGCATCTAACATACCTTGGAAGCTATACATTAATACCCTTTGCAATTCCAAATAAGTGCAAATATGCCTTTCTAACAACAACGTTTACTTAAACATTCTCATCAACATGCCCTGAAGGTTTCAACTTAATACATTTAGTCATTCTTGAGATTTCATAAATACAACCTTTTGAGAAACTTGAATGTACACTGGGGGTTTTGATTTTTTTCAACATATCCTGTAACAAGATCTGAAATTTCCAACCCAACTTCCCTAGAGTATCATTAAAGATTCCACACACATCTTTTTTTCAATCTGGATAACATAGCGCCTTTTGACTTAGTTTTATACCCCCTCAAGCCTCCTTAAAATGAGACTGATTACCCTATTTTGTTCCTGAAATGTTGAATATATGCCATTTTTCAAACCTTAATTTAAGTTCACCCTTTGTTCAGTTTAATAGTAATAGTAGCAATAGTATTCATACAGGCTTTGAGAGTTTCAACTTAATATCTTAATCCATCCCTAGGACATAATCATGTGCTCTTTGAGAACCTATATGCCCTTGATCCCTTTCAATAATGCTATGTGCCTTAGTTTTATATCAAATATATTTTCTAAAAGTTTCTACTTGTTACAACATTCCACTACTCAGACATTGCATCTGTTCCATTTAGAAGCATGTTTGTTTGCACATCTCAAGCATACAGCATGGGGTGACCTACATTTTTCTTGAGTATTGCCATACTTTTGACACTTGAAGCATTGTATCATTAGTCAGTTGTACCTCTCAATATTCCTTTGTCTTCCATAAAGCCAAATACTCTGGGGAAGAGTGTTCTCAAATGCAACACAAATACTCAGGCTATCTTCTAATCTTTTGGTCTCTCAATTGTATCTTTTCAACCTCTTTAGTTTCTTAATTTCAATATTAGTTTTGGCCCTGAGGTCTGTCAGCAGTTCTTCCTTTGTATAATCTAGGGCTATTTGCTTGATTACACCATAGCTGACCTGTCTTCTCTTCAGGTGCCAAATTTGTTCATTGTCAAACTTTTTTATTTTCATTAGAGCATCCAATACAGTTTGTAATTGAACATATACATATAGCCTATTCCTATCATAGTTTGAGTAAAAGTCTAAAGTCTGTGTTTGAAGAGTTTTCTTTAGTTCTAGTGTGATTGCTCTGTCTGTTGGGAGATTTACCTGTGAGGTGAAAACCACTGTTAGATTAGCCACTGACTCACTGAATACAAAATCAGTAGTTGCCGCTATTCTATTATTCCTTGTAAAAATCTTTCCACTATAGGAGTTTTTACAGTTTTAGAGGTCTCTTGCTCAACAGGTGAGCCACTTCTCTCACCATTTCTTTTTAGCACAGCACTAATCCCTTCAGCCTTCATAGGATTTACAACATTTGTGATGTCCTCCTCTTCTTGTTGGGCTAGGGGAGGATAATCAACTGATAACCCCAACAATCTACTGAAGGTACAAATTGTAAGTTCTGGGCTTAGGGTGCATGATATAAATGACCTTGATGATTTGTATATGGCAGAGGTGCAACTGGGAAGGGCCCTTGTGTTTCCTGGTATGTTGACTGAGGATATTGTAAGTGAAAATTTTTAGGTGGGTGATGGGGCTGTCCAGAGTATACTGGAAATGACTGGGTGTGAGGTGGTGAGTATGCTATGTGTGGAGATGAGAATCCTATTTGTGCTGGTGTTGACCCTGCTTTGGTTATGTGGTTTGTCTGTTGTGGATGGCTAGTACCCACTGTGATACTTCCCCCAGGGGGAACCCCCATTAAAGGGTGGGAATTCATTAATGAATCCTAATCCAATTATTCTAAACACTCTTACCCAAATTAAAAATTTATAATACCAATAAATCTGAAAATAAACCTGGGCAAAAAATTATTTTTCAATTTTACCATGTTGGTCCGTTTTTGTCCCACAAAAGCTTTGAAAAACTAGAAACAAAATACCAGTTTCAAAATCTATCATAGTGAATACATAACAATCTGTATGTTTTGTTGCCAGTTTAAAACTGGTGTGCCATTTCTAAGTGTTGCTGATAGTATTATATGTTTTATAGTTGACATTAATTTATTTCAGAGATAATATTATGGATGTGCCTCAAACTCCAAACATGGCTGAGCCTATTACCATTCCTGAGACTGATGTTGTTAAAAAAGGTAAGTTATCCAATAAAAATTTTGGTAAAAAGCTGAAAAGAAAGCTGCTTTTCTTTAGCTTTGCTTTTTGTTAGTCCTCAGTAAAAATAACAAAAAAGAAAGAACATGCAACTGCATAAAAACTAGGTAATGAAAGAGTTATTTTGCAAGACAAAAGCCTAAATTATTAGTTATATTTTTTGTTTCAGTTTGGGGAGACAACAAGTCTTTAAGTTGAAAAATTGTCTCTTACTTTTTCCTTTATTTGGGCATAAACAAAGAATTAGAAAGCAAATCAAGAAAGCAATAAGAAAAAAGCATTCCCACTGAAGATTCTATTTGTATGGCAGCCACAATAATCATCTATTAATTATAAAGACTAGTTTTATTATAATTATCTATAATAATACAATTATATATTAATTATAGGGACTAGTTTCTGTCTCTTGGAACAAGCATTTTTATAAACCAAATTACCTTCATCCTTCTTCATAACATTACTTGATGTTTGTTCTTATTAGAAATTAGAGAAACTAGAATTAGAAAGCAAATCAAGAAAGCAATAAGAAAAAAGCATTCCTACTGAAGATTCTATTTGTATGGCAGCCACAATAATTATCTATTAATTATAAGGACTAGTTTTATTATAATTATCTATAATAATACAATTATATATTAATTATAGGGACTAGTTTCTGTCTCTTGCAACAAGCATTTTGAAAAAACCAAATTACCTTCATCCTTCTTCATAACATTACTTGATGTTTGTTTGTTTCCTGTGATTATCTTTTTGTGATTTGTAAATAAATCAAGAAAAAGAAAATGAGTTCATGATAAGGTACATGCTAGTGACTAAAGAGGATACACCAAGCAATCTTCTTTTTTTTCAGTTAACACTAACCACCCTTCTTGGTAGCTAACATGCAAGTTGTTGGTTTTTATTGTGTGACATTTATTATTGTCTTTTGCCATTTTTATCTTTATTATTTCCTTGGCAAAGAGCACATAATTCCATCAGGTTTTTTTTTTTTTTTTGTCCAAATTCTGTCAAGTTTCCCAGTTTTCCCAAACTGTTTACTAAGAGCTGTTGAGATATTTCTATTTTTATATATTGCAGTCAATAGATTTTGAGTAGGAGGGGTACAAAAAAGTTGGTTTTTCTAGTTTTTTTTGGTAGATTTTAGACAACTTCCCTTTTCCCACGCTGCAAACATTTACTTATTTTTCAAACACACTTTGTTTTTTTTTCATAAATATGGGGTATTTGTTCAGTTTAGCTAATCATGATTATCTAATAGATAGCCTACCAAAGATATTCCATGCTTTATTTTTCAGGAAACATTGTCTTTATGTTTATTGTAAATAATATTTTCATTGCATGGATTTATTGTAATTTTAGTCAATACTTGTTCTAAGATTTAAGCTCAAGCCCTATTGAATCTGATGATAGTTTAACCTCAAGTAGTCTGATTTGTATGTTTTTTATGTCTTAAAATTGCAAGATTGCCTCTAAGCTATATTTGCTGTCAATTGAGACCCTTGTAAAAAGGAAGATTTTTTTTGTGGGGGGGGGGGGGTAGAAAAAATGAGTCGTATAATTGGTAATAATCTTTTTATATATTTTTTGTTGGTCATTTGCCAAACATAGTTTGATTTCTGTCATTATTCTTTCTTGGGGCCATTGTGTTGAAAATGAGAAGCAGTTGGGCTTGTCTTGTAAGCTTTTCTGTTGAATGTGTTTGATGTCCATTTTATTTATACTTTCTTTCAGAAGTTGAAGAGGCTTTACCAAGTAACCATGAGGAGCTTTTTGACTTTCCAAACCAACTTCTGTCTGTTAAAAGGGAAAATGTTCCTGTGGGTACTTTTGGCTGTTTTTCACAACCATGTAAACTTGAGCCTGACACGCAGGAACTGGGCTCCACATGTTTTGACAGTAAAGGTACATCTCAAGCATTTGTTTTTGTATAATCAACTATTTTGGGTAATATTATATTAGGGAAAACTAGAACAAGTTAGAACTTGCTAGGACTTCATCATAAGATTTGAAACTGCTGAAGGCAAAAAGAGATAAAAAAAAACAACTTGAAACCATGCAATAGATTATGGACAACAAATTCTGGAATTTGTAAATTTCTCTATAAAAATTTGCTAATTTTGTTCAAAGAATTTGTTTCATTTCTAAAATAAAATTAGTGTCTTTGTACTTTAGTAGTAAATAGTAAGTATTTTAGTGTAAATATTTTGTATTTGTAGATGATGGTATTTCTTTTTTCACTCCACTTGTTTTATTTCCATTGTTATAAATCCGACAGAAATTATATTGTTATTATTGTATAAAGTTTTCAAAGAACATTACTAAACGTTTATAGTAAGACTCAGCTTGCATTATGAATTTTGGAAAACACATCAAAGTAATTTAAGTATTAAACACAAAACCATACACTCACTGTCAAATATTCCCCTAAAATAAACCTCTGTCTTTAAAAGGAAAGACATAAGCGCTACGTAAATCAGCACTGTATTTATTGTTTTTACAAATCTTTAAAGGGATTATGCTACTATATATAGAAGTTTCCACAAACAACTCTAGAAAAACCCAAGTTTAAACAAAAGTTTAAATGGCGAGATGTTTATTATAAATGTTCAGTTACAAAAGAATGCCCAGCATTTATAGGAGTAAGTCAGAGAGGAAGAGAATTTCTGTGTGGAAAAAGTGAAAACTATGTTTCTGTTATGTCCAAAACAGTACTAGTAGAAAAAAATGGTGCAAAAAATAAAACCACTTAAAGTAATGACATGCACATGAGCTTTGAGATTTTTCTCATCATAGAGATATATTCATCATATTATATGTCATTTTTCTTATTTTGCCTATTTTCTTTATACTTGTACTTATAGAGAACCTCCAACCGGTACGACTCTAGTTCGTCATTGTAAAGGGACACGTTTGCATGGAGCATAAATGGGAGACAGTAACAACGGCCATCAAAGGGTAAAATTAACCTGGACAATCTGTCTTGGCTTTTTTCTACAATTGGCCATGACTTCTGTTGAAGTCATTAGTCATTAGTCTCAGTATTAGCTTTATCAACACCCATAACATGCCTTTGGCTCACACTATTAGGAAGAACCTTCGCCACTAAAGCAGTAAAACGGCTATGAATATCATAATTAATAGCGGAAAAGATGCGCGTATAATGTTTAATCCATGACAATCTTGGAATAATATCACTAGAAGAAGATTCTTCGAGTTTCGGTACAATCAGAACATTTTGCCACTGTTTACCATTTGTCGGAAATTCAGCGCCCGAAAACCGAACTACACGAAGATGACGCTTATAAACTGATTTTGTTCTCTGCTTGATGCTAAAAACTTGACCACTTGAAGGTCTACCGCAAGCAATCCACATTTTCAACCAAAACTTGGCTTGGTTCTTCACTTTCTGAAGTTCTGGATGACACTTCCAGAAGGTCTTACGGGTGTTAAATCACACACGAGTCAACGGAACAGCTATTGCTTCAGCTTGTTTAATTGGAGAAACGATATTTCTGTAGTAAGAGTTTAACTTACCACGAGCATCACTTACAAAATAACCAGCGCCAAGAAGATGATAAGCCACCGAAATAGTGGATAGCAGAATAGCGAGAGTCGAAAAATAGAGTGACCAATTTGCATTATCCTAATCACGTTTGCAAATCCATTTTTTAGGCTTAGCAGGAGCACTGAAGCTGATTGTAGAGCTAATAGATACATCTAACTTAAGAGGGAGATGGTCATAGTCTCTTTCCTCATCATCGACATGAACATCAGAGGTATGAACAAGGGGCGAACACACACAATGGTCCAAATCAGAAACTGCTCCACTATTATGGATATATGAGAAGCTGCAATCTTTATTTATAGTCCTGTGCGCAGCTGGTAGAGCATTTAGTAGGGTCTCAGATTGACTGGATGATATGTGAATGTTGCAATTTAGATCACCGGCAAGAAGCCATGAATACTCAAGAGATTCAATTCCGCTAATTAGACCTTGTAGTTTATCACAAGACTTGGCAAAACTCGAGAACGACTCTACCGACTTTTTATCATGTGGCAGGTAAGCATTAATTAAGACAGAGTCACCAAGTCTTACAGCTAGAAAATGCTCAGATGAGTGGTAGCACACCAGTGATAAATCTGCAAAGTTCCTTCTGATATAACACGCGAGGCCACCAGAAGGCCTACCCCGAGTCCGTCTAGCATTGGTACTAAACACAATGTGATCACGATTCCTTCGTAAAAAGTTCACGCGGCAGGCAGGAAGCAAGTGTTCTTGCAGGAGAAGGACGTCAAAACGGCTTAACTTTTCCTCCAGACTTGGCACTTTGTCTTTAGTCCCGTTAATGTTAAACGAGCACACCGAAATTTTGCGACAGTTCATTTATAAAGGCGCCCTGTAACGGTCTTAACAAGAGCCTGGAGACGAGGACAGCGAAAACTAAATGCCACATGATCATCACCGCAATTTGCGCATTTTATCGGATCCGTACATAGGGTGTCTTTGCAATATTCATGAGAACCAGAGCATCTAGCACATTTATAGCAGGTACTAGGACAGTTAGCAATTATATGTTCAGGAGACTGGCATTTGTTACAGCGTCTCGGGATTTTTTTAAATTCATAGACACGGATCAGTTCATATTCAATTTTCAACCCCAATCTAAGAGCCGAAATAAGAGACCCTTGATCACTAAAGGCAATCTTGACACACCGGGAATTTCCAATCCGGGTGGCTTTAGCAACTCCAGAACAGTTCTTGAATAGAGATAAATCAAACGATTCGCCAATCCCTTTTGCGATTCCGTAGAACTTCCTTTCCAGAAACGTCACATCCGATCCACGCAAGACTGATCGGGCTGAATCACAAAAGCCGCTTGCCGCAACGCTTTCAATATTCACAATTATTCTGTCTCCAGAGGCGCGAATATTCTCAACACATTCATGTCCGGCAATTTTATCAATCACAGCTTTTCGTTTCGATGGATTGTCAAGATCACGCGGTGTCTTCGTGATAACGATTGTCGCTTGATTCGTTACAACTGGAATGGAAGCATCACCGTTCCCTGGTAATCCTGGGAAGTGGAGATCATAAGCAGTCACCTTATCTTTAATTTGCAGCAGGGTCTGATGAAGAGTATTAATTTTTGCCGAGAGCCTAGAATAGGCTACTGCAGGCAAACACGGAACCTCTGTGGGGGGAACGTATCACAAAAACAAGGAATGATAGGAAAAGGCTCAGTTTTCATTTTCTGAAACTGTTTAAGCATGTCCTTCAGGTGATTCATTAGAGCATTTGGTCCCGTGCGTTTAGGACAAGCACCCGTAATCGACAGCTTTTCCCACAGCAGCTTCTTCCCCTTCGTAATATCAGCCAACTCAAAAAAAGTCAACAGCTGATTTCAAAATAACTACATCTTCTACTCCTCTCTCCAAGTTGTACTGAAGAAAGTTCAGAACGGGGTATTGACAAGTCTTTACACTAAATTTAAGCTTTAGTGTAAAGAGCAAGGTATTAACAAGGGGGCAAGCCCCCTCATATACGTAATAAAATTATACGAATATAAAAGTTTGTTACGTAAATTAATTCATTAGTGACGTATATTTTTTACTAATAAAAACATTACCAAAAAATTGGAGGGCAACTAAGCCTCCTCTCTCACCCCTTTTTTTCTCAAAATCGTCCGATCAAAACTAAGAGAAAGCCATTTAGCAAAAACAAAATTAATATGCAAGTTTTGTTTTCAAACAATTCGTGGTAACGAACTGTGGTAAGGAGTGATCCGGCCCAATAGTAACTGAAATTCTGAAAACGGAATTTTAATACCAATAGTTACATCAAAAGAATCGTATTTTTATGCTGATTTTAAATATTTAAGTTCCATCAAGTTTAGTTTCACACATCAAAAGTTACGAGCCTGAGAAAATTTTGCTTATTTTAGAAAGAAGGGGGAAACATCCCCTAAAAGTCATAAAATCTTAACGAAAATATGAGAAAGCTATTTAGCCAGAAAAAAAATTCTATACAAATTTCGTTTTAATTATTCATTTGCGGTGAGCTCAAATAAAAACAGGCATTAATTCAAAAACGTTCAGAAGTTAAATAAAAAAAAACTAGTTTTTTAACTGCAAGTAAGGAGCGACATTAAAACTTAAAACGAACAGAAATTATTCCGTATATGAAAGGGATTATCCCCTCCTCAACACCTCGCTCTTTACGCTAGAGTTTTTATTGTTTTAAAAAGTAGAGTGCTGATGATTTAAGCATATTAAATGAAAGTGTGAGCAAAATGAATGAATTTTTAGAGGTTTTACGAGTTCAGGGTGCTAAAATAGGCTTGAAAATTAATGTTAAGAAGACTAAGTCACTAAGGTTAGGAATAAGTGAAGATGAACAGGTGACCTTAGGTAACGAAAAGATTGATCAGGTTGGGAGCTTCAGTTACCTTGGTAGTATTATTAGTAAAGATGGCGGGAGCAGTGAAGATGTTAAAAGTAGAATAGCTAAAGCTCAGGGTGTTTTTTCACAGTTAAAAAAAGTTTGGAAGAATAGAAAGATAAGCCTTCAAACCAAGATTAGAATATTGGAAGCTACAGTGATGACAGTGGTCAAATATGGCTCTGAAGCATGGACACTCCGAAAAGCAGATGAAAATTTACTAGATGTTTTCCAGAGAAATTGCCTACGGATTGTTCTGGGTACCCGGCTGACTGACCGTATTTCAAACAGTAGGTTGTACGAAAAGTGTGGTTCAATCCCGCTTTCTGGGGCTATAATGAAAGAAAGGTTGAGATGGCTAGGCCACGTTCTACGGATGAAGGATGACAGATTACCGAAGATTGTCCTTTTTGGCCAACCGTCTGGGGCTACACGGAAAGCAGGTCGTCCTTGTCTGGGTTGGGAGGATGTCATAAATAAGGATTTAAAGGAAATGGGAACTTCCTGGGAGGGTGTAAAGAGGGAGGCTTTAAATAGATTAGGTTGGAGGAGGAGCGTGCGTAGCTGTGTTGGCCTCAGGCGGCTTGGTGCTGCAGTGAGTTAGTAGTAGTAGCAGTAGTAGTAGTAGAGTTGTGAGGATGAGTCAAACTTTAGCACAAAGAGCGAGGCGTTGAGGAGGGGACAACCCCTTTCACATTTGTCCCGGTTTGCCTAGTATAGGCACTTCCTGATAAGCTAGGACGACAAGATTTGGGGGCTGTATCAGGGACCAGACCAGATTAAATTAGAAATAGTTGTTCCCCGATTCGATCCTCTGGGGGGGGGAGTGGGGGACAGTTAATTCGGAAAAATTAGGAAAAATGATGTATTTTTAACTTACGAACGGGTGATCCAATCTTAATGAAATTTGATATTTAGAAGGATATCGTGTTTCAGAGACCTTATTTTAAATTTCGACGGGATCCAGTGACATGGGGGAGGTGGGAGGGGGTTACATAAAATCTTGGGAAGTGCTTAGAGTGGAGGGATTGGGATGAAACTTGGTGGGAAAAATAAGTACAAAGTCCTAGATACACATTGACATAACCGAAAAAGATTCGCTCTCTTTGGGAGAGTTGGGGGGAGGGTTAATTCCAAAACACTAGAAAAAATGAGGTATTTTCAACTTACGAAGGAGTGATCGGATCTTATTGAAATTTCATATTTAGAAGGACCTCGTAACTTGGATCTCTTGTTTTAGATCCCGACTGAATCCAGTGTCATTTGGGGGAGTTGGGGGGGGGGCGGAAATCTTTAAAAAACGCTTAGAGTGGAGAGATCAGAATGAAACTTGATGAGAAGAATAAGCACAACCCCTAGATACGTGATTGACATAACCGGATTGAATCCGCTCTCTTTGGGGGAGTTGGAGGGGGTGTCAATTCGGAAAAATTAGAAAAATTGAGGCATTCTTAACTTACAAACAGGTGATTGGATCGTAATGAAATTTGATATTTAGAAAGATATCGTGTCTCAGAGCTCTTATTTTAAATCCTGACCAGATCCGGTGACATTGGGGGAGTTGGAGGGGGGAACCTAAAATCTTGGAAAACACTTATAGTTGAGGAATCGGGATGATACTTGGTGGGAAAATAAGCACAAGTCCTAGATACATGATTGACATAACCGGAATGTATTTGCTCTCTTTGGGGGAGGGTTAGTTCTGAAAAATTAGAAAAATTAGCTATGTTTAAACTACGAAGAAGTGATCGGATCTTAATGAAATTTCACATTTAGAAGGACCTCGTAACTCTCTTATTGTAGATCTCTTATTGTAGATCCAGACCGAATCCAGTGTCATTGTGGAAAGTCGGGGAGGTGGGGGGGGGGCTGAAATCTTGGAAAACGCTTAGAGTGGAGGGATACTAGATATGTGATTGACATAACCGGACTGAGTCCACTCTCTTTGGGGGAGATGGAGGGGGCGTTAATTTTGGAAAAACTGAGGTATTTTTCACTTAAGAACGGGTGACCGTTCGTGAGGTATTTTTAAATTTGATATTTAGAAGGAACTCATGTCTCAGAGCTCGTATTTTAAATCCCGACCAGATTTGGTGACATTGGGGGGGGAGTTGGAGGGGGAAACCCTAAATCTTGGAAAACACTTAGAGTGGAGAGATCGGGATGAAACTTGGTGGGTAGAATACGCAAGTGTCGTAGGTACGTGATTGACGTAACTGGACTGGATCCACTCTCTTTGGGGGAATTAGGGAGGGGGGGTCCAGTGCTTTGGCGAGTTCATGCTTCTGGACGTGCTAGGATGATGAAAATTGGTAGGCGTGTCAGGCACCTACATAAATTGGCTTGATAAAGTCGTTTTAACCGATTCGAACATCTGGGGGGGGGGGCTGAAGGGAGAGGAAAAATAAAAAAAAATTAGGTATTTTCGAGTTGCTGATCGGATCTTAATGAATTTGTATATTTAGAAGGACCTCGTGTCACAGAGTTCTTATTTTAAATCCCGACCGGTATTAAGCCTTTGATTTTCCTTTTAAATAAATCTATTGATTCTTAGAATTTGGCCAGAACTCATGTCATATGAGCTCTTGGCTCTTCCGACCTCGTCCCAAGTGCCGTCTGTGCTCTTAGCTCTTGTTTTTGCCTCTTATTCATTATCGCAATGGGATCGTTCATTCAATATTTTTTTTATCACTGATGACATAGAATGAAATTTTGTAAGTCAACATAAAAAATTTATAAAGTAATTTTTTTTTAATATTTTGAACGATTAGAAGAACTAAAATACGGTAACCATACTAAATATAGAAGAGCTTAATGTAAAGCTACAAAATTAAAAACATGAGTTAATGACTGCCTAGACAAAAAGTCTTCGAGAGAAATTACCCGACCAAAACTTTCAGAGATACAAGAAAGGACTAATTTTATTGTATTTACTTGACAAAGGATACCTGACCATAAAGAATATCTGCTTTTCCCTCAATATCTCCGTCTCAGATTGAAAGAAAAATCGGGAAACTACAAAAAATAAATGTCTGTCCTTTAGATATCCCGTTTCCTCTTATTAGTGCCTTCAGTGACTTTCTCTCAACGTCCTTGATTGTTATTTTCAATGAGATTACTGAGTCTGGCCAATCTCCGCAAATTCGGAAACAGGGTTTCATAACCCCCTTGAAAAAGAAAGACGGAAAACCTAGTTTTGAAGGTGTTCGTCATATTTCACTCACTCCTATATTCTCTAAACTATAGAAACTATAGAAATTCTCGAAACTATAGAACATTATCTTTGATAATGCCAATAGAAAGAAAGAAAGAAAGAAAGAAAGAAATTTTATTTGAGCCCTACGGCCATACACAACATGATTTAATAATACAACACTGCACAGAACACACACTCAATATAAAACAATACTTATTTTCATTCACTCGGGCTCGACTGAGCCTCTCCCGCCTTTTCCACATATCGTGCCATTTTGGATATGGTTCCAGGCATCGAATACCTCAGGATATCAGAAAGCAGCACCAACCGATGGTCCCCCCAAATTTCATCCCTAAGGCTTTCAAGCTCCTGGCACTCCATGAGGAAATGGGCTAAATTATTATCCTCTTTTCCGCAATACCCACACTTACCATTTGTACCCTTATTTTTTTTTTGAATTTCTGTCCCCTATGTACTGGAAGGCAATTTCCCCTCAACTGGATCCACGATTTTAAATATCTAAAAGGTAAATTTACCTTAAAATAATATTCTCCCCCAAAAATTTCTTTTACTATACTATATTCCTTCAGTGTTTCCGACGAACGTACTAAACAACCCCACTCTTGTATCTCTTGGTCTTTCAATCTCTGCATAATTTCTGGAAGGCATTGTGTGTTTCCGGGTCCGTTTCCTTCCATCCACAAATAAGACAAGCCTAGTTTGTCAAGAGATTTCTTGATTTGTTGAGTCCAAGTAGTTTTCCTATTAATTTGAAGCAAATCATTATAAGCTTGTTTAGCCAATCGGTCCTCAGGAAGTTGGGTTAATATCAGCCAAAACTTAAGTACTTGATAAAGCCGGTGCAATTTCAGTGAGAAGATGCCGAAGTCTCCTTTGATTAGCTGGTTATGTGTTGTCTGGTGCAGCCCGAAGAGTCTTTTGTAGTATCTAAACTGGACTGATTCTAGCTTCTCCGCGGCCTCCAGGCCCCATAAATCAGCTCCGTAATGGATTGCCGGTTTAATTTTTGAATCAAATATTTGCTTAAACATTTTTAATGACTTCGACTTTTTCACTAGGTCATTACGTAATATTGCACCCACTGCTGCTTTCCCTCGCATTGACATTTCGCTCAAATGTTCCTTCCAACTGCAGTTAGGTGTCAGGGTAAATGCCAATATGTTTCCTTAAAACCTTAAAATCTCCCAAGATATCTCTGTGTCTTCCTTAAAATTACTTGGGGTTACTATTTCCTCTAATTTAAAGTGGGATATCTACGTTAAAGATATTGTTCATAAAGCTATTGCATCCATGTCTTCTTAAGCTCTTGAATAAATTCTACGTCCCCCATTCTTTAAGGATCTATACTTCTTTTGTCCATCTGCATCTTGAATATACATATGTTTGGCATCATGGCATCTCCCATGATGAATCAGAAAAAATTGAATCCATTCAAAAAAGAGCCCTAAGAATAATTTTAAAAGAAGCTAAGGCTCCATACTCGCTCCTTCTAAAAAAGACCAAGTTGGAAACTCTTGAGCACAGGACAGGAACGTTGTGCCTCCATTTTGCAAAAGATGCAATAATAAACCTTCGTACGGAAAAAACTTTCCCCAAAAGACACTCCCCATCCAGACACCCTCTGCCACGTACTGTTTCTGAACCCATTCCTATCTTGTCCCCCATCCGATACTTAAGCTCGTTTTATGAAAAAACCTTCGTCCCCTTCATTACTAATAAAATAAACCCCTAGTTTCCCTTTTTTTTCTTTTGTTCTAGTGATACCCAAGATTTATGTTTGTTTGATTGTTTTGTTCCATCCCCTTTGTTTATATGTTCTCTTTTAAACTCTTCCAGCGCTAATTTTGTCTCACCCTTTTTTAGTTTTCTTTTTGTTTTTAACTTTCTGACATTTTGCCGCTTAATATCTTTGTTTCTTATTAATGATTGGCTTTGCCTTTCTGATTTGTTGTTTTTGACGTTGTTTAGCTAGTTTTTTAATTGTTGTACTATTTTATTTTTTTATTTTTTAATGGTTTTATGACTGAAATGCAAATTCGGTCCTTCGGGGCTTGTAATAGACAATTTTTGAAATTAAATATCTAGGATCTATGGTCCTAGGATAAGGATCATAAGGAGTATCTGAATAAAGGAAAGAGCATTACATAAAAATGTTTTTTAATAAAAAAGTTTCACATTATATGTTTAATGTTTTTAAAACATTTAAATAGTATTACCAAAAGTCTTTAGTGGGCTAAGTTTGCATTTCAAATGATATGGTAGCACATCAAAACAATTCAAATGTTAAGCAAAAAAAAGCAAGACATTTTTCCTCGTAAAGCTCTTATCATTAAAAGTAACTAAACTTCCTTTAAGTAACTGAAAAGTTAAGCCAGCACAGCCTGTGAATTTAGATGCCAAAGTGGACATTTATCTTAGATTTAGATAAAAAAGAAAAGCTGATTCAGAACAATAGTTTTTATTTACATTCAGCAGAACAATAATATTTTGTTGTTTAAACACCTTTTTGAGAATTCTGGAAAAAAAGATCCCGAAGCCGTATATTATTGAAATTGGCATCATTGCCCACCTCCCCTCCTTCTTGAAAACAGGAGAATTACTTTTCTGTATTGGTTGCATAGATCGTAGCCCGTAAAACGATTATTAAAGTTAATAAAAATGATTTATGATTAATAGAGAGAAGGATGAGCTTGTACAGGAATTATATGAATGATAGATCATGTTAAAATAAGAATAATGTAGCTAAGCTCTTATGTCCTTCTTAAGTAATCAAAAAGATTGGATGATAGCTAGCCCCCTCCAACTTCCCCCCACCCCTTCGAAGTCCTCCGATCTATACTTTTTAGTCATTTTGTTCAGTATAGTTAAACGTCCAATAGCTATTCATTTGGTGATCAAACGAACCCCCACAATTTCTGAGGAAAAGGCTGTAAGTTACAAAATTTACATTTTTATGTATAGTATTTGTTATTTGGAAGTGTTTAGACATTTTTTTTGGGGGGGGGGATTGGGAATTTTTCTGGGAAAAAATTAAAATCAATAAGAATAAAAAATACATGCAAAATGCAGAACTATTATAAAGGCAACTTCTTTTTTTTACCAAAGAGAAACATTTTACCTGTACAAAATCTCTTGATACGGGTTTAATTCCTCCCAAAAAAATAAGCTTTTTAATAGGTCTCCAGAAACTGCATTTGCTTGTCTTCCTAGATTTGTCGCTCAGCATTCGTTGTCCCGGCTATTAAAAGGTGGTATATTTTCTTCACAGAAATGGCGAACTTGATTGGATTGCCAAAATGTTCCACGAAAACAAGTTTACTGAATTAAAAAGATGCTTACACCGCTTACTAGCAGTAATTTATAGTTCACATCTTTGAAATGTTTTGATTTTTTAAAACAATTCGTAATTATATGTTTAGGCCAACATTTTTTTTCTGCTACAGATTATGGACGGCCATGCCATGAGTTTGGACAGTCATGCTTTGAGTTTGGAATGCCAGGGGCGTATGTAGGGGGTTAAAAAGAAATCCCGAATTTCTTTCAATTTCTGGGTACTTTCTATTCAAATTATCAAACTTTTTGTATCCCCCCCCCCTCCAGAAAAGATAAAATCCAGTGTGTGGGTCTATTGACGGCCTAAGATGTTTTTCTCCTAATTAATCTCGAATATTTAGTTTAAGAAAAGCAAATTTTATCTATTTTCCTTCGATTTTGAACTCGTTTTATCAGATGACATTCTAAAAATCTCAGTACTGGCCAAGGATTTATTATAATTGTAAATTCTTCCTTGTGTAAAAAAAAAAGATTTTGATTTCTTTATCTTTTCAGGCTGGGAGAGCCTTAGAAGTCCAGATCGAAGCTGACGAAGAATGGTCCTAAGTTGCCTTTCACCGGCAACTTTCACCGTGAATTAGCATGAGATGGTGGACTCTAGTTCAGCATTGTGGAGTGATATGTATGAGAGGAAAATTTTCATGTAAGTCAACTCGTAGTCAACCTGCGACTGTTCCCCAGCGAGAACCTCCAACCGGTACGACTCTAGTTTGGCATTGTGAAGGGACACGTTTTCACGGAGCATAAATGGGAGACAGTAACAACGGCCATCAAAGGGGTAAAATTAACCTTGACTGGGCTGCCCACTTAATTGGACAATCTGTCTTGACTTTTTTCTACAATTGGCCATGACTTTGACTTTTCCCACAACTATTCCCTTTTTTTTAAATTCAAATCCTTTTTGGGATGTTTATGAGTGTTCCGTAATTAAAATATAGTAATTTTATTTCTTGATATAAAAGAGTTCAAATCATCTAAAATAAAGCAATTCAAATTGTATCTCTGGTTCAACATGCAGATAATATCAACCTTCAATTCAAAATTGCTAATGATAGTTTATGTGCCCTCCAATGATAGATTTATAGTTAGATTTATTTGAGAGAATTTCTCTAGTCCCTAGAATAGGTCTTATGTAACGAACTTATATATGTGTTTATTTTTATTACGTATGTGAGGGAGTTTGCCCCCTCGTCAATACCTCGTTCTTTACACTAAAGCTTGAATTTTGTCCTAAATCTTTCAGAATGACCCTTGAATCACAAAGGCCGTAGAATAACTAGTTGAAGTTACTAAAAATGCTTTAGCGTAAAGAGCAAGGTATTGTGGAAGAGACAAACCCCCTTATTTAAGTAATATTTTATGCTCGTTTTAAGTTTTAATGTTGTTCATTACTTCCAGTTGAAAAAAAAAATATTTTCTCATTGTCTTTTTATAAATGATGCTAGAAAATCCTGCGACCCCTTCATGGAAATTCTCTTCCCTCATGAAAAATTCCTCCATGGAAAGATCCTCCCACGTAACCTGTCCCCCCCCCCCCCGACCCACCCTAACCCCAACACAAAAAAGTCCCCCTGAAAACGTCTGTACACTTCATAATTAACAACTACTATGTGTAAACAATGGTCTAAGTTTATAAGTTGCCGCCCCTCCCCCGGGAGCTGAGGTGGATTTAGTCATCCCCAAAGACATATTTATTTGGTTTTTGACTGAGTTAAACAGAATGGTTATCTCAAAATTTTGATCCGGTGACCTTGGAGAAAAATGTGCGTTGGAGGGGGCCTCGGTGCTCTCCAGTTTTTCGGTCACTTAAAAAGAACGCTAGAACTTTTAATTTACGTTAGAATGAACCCTCTTGCGACATTCTAGGACAAGTAGGTCGATACAATCACCCCTGAGGAAAAAAACAACAAAGAAAAAACTAAAAATACGCACCCGTTATCTGTCTTCTGGCAAAAATACAAAATTCCACCTTTTTTATGATAGGGGCTTGAAACTTCTGCAGTAGGGTTCTCGGATACGCTGACACCGTAACTTTTGACCGGTAAGACTAAACTTGATGAAACTTATATATTTAAAATCAGCATTAAAGTGCAATTCTTGTGATGTAACTATTTGTATCAAAACTTCGTTTTTTAGAGTTTTGGTTACTATTGAGCCCCTTCGCTCCTTACTACAGTTCGTTGCCACGAACTGTTTGAAAATGTAACTTGTACATGAATAAAAGTAATATAATCTACAATAACGTTGGAATAGAACTTACCAATGTCTCAGGTTTTCCCATCCTTTATTTGTTCTTATTTTTTTTCTGCCCATTGTGAAAATTCAAATGCTAAACTGTTATCTGACTTGTAACCAACCAAATTTCAATGGTCAGCTGTTACCAATTAGACATATGAAAAAAAATTTAAATTCCCTTTAAATCCGGTCGTAATATTCAACAGTATTTAAATATTCTGGTACAACCCTCAAGAGAGCAATTAAGCCAATGAGAAAGGAGAAAATCTCGTTGCGTATTTCAATGCTATAGGAAATAGAATTTGCTTCAAACCTCGGAGATCCACCTTAAAGTTAATTTTGAGTGTTCATTATTATCTGATAATTTGATAATTTAAGCCTTAATGTTCGAATTCATACTCGGAAGTAGTCATTAAGTTGTGTTGTACATTTTTGAAGCAACTGGATTGTTACAAATGTATTTAATATCCTCAAAATTGTCATTTCCTCTATTTAAGTATGTTGATGCTGATGAATTCACATATTGACTAAAAACGAATTCATAATAGTAATAAATTCATAAGATAATAGTAGAGCCTCAAGTATTTTCCAAGGTAATTCATCTATGAATATTTACGTCCAAAGATAGAAATTACTAATGTGAATGAATACCAGTATCAAATAATATGGACATCTTATAATAGTGCAATCTGGCGCTAATGTCAACCAAAAATTCTAACTGCCATCTAGTGTTGGGCGTAAAGTTAGCTTTTTTTAGTGTTTTATAAAGCAAAATTAGTGTTAACTGGCAATGTTACTGTACTGTCTAATTTCAGTTTCTGAGAAAAACAATTCAAAAGCTTGAAAAGGTGGCAAGAGACACCAAAAGTTAGATGGTGCTTTTTTTTGACGCTAGTGCCAGTTTCTACTCTCAGTTGTTCATTCTCTTTGACTAATATATTAACAAAATATGTAAATGCGAAAAAAAAGTGTCAGCGCTTAGACAGCGTTCCCTAGTAACTTAGTTCAAAATGTAATTTGAAAGATTCTCATATATTTTTTTAACTCAACAATTTGGTATATGTATTAATTGAAGCCATTAGCAGCAGTAATTATTGCAAAGTTGAACACTTTTAGACTTGATACAAGAAAGGTCCTTTAATCTCTGGAACGTTTTTGGTGAAGGTGGAATTAAAGACGAGTCTTGGTTGTGACGTCGCTAGAAATTATGGACAATGTTGTATTGATGAGTAAGAAATATCGTTGGTATGTTGTATTCACCTAATGCATGGTATAACATATCTTCATCTCGAATCTTATGAACCACGATTTCTTTGGTAATTTTGCGAAAAATATTGATAGAGAAAGTGAAATGCAAGGAGAATATGTTAATTGTTTGCGATTATTTGACATGATTGCTGGCTGCTCAAGGAAAAATGAACTAGTTAAAAATATTGTGGATCTGAAGCTTTGGAGTCACAAAGCTGTGACTCGAAAGTTGGCTCCTGCTATGAGTCCAAAAGCTGCGACTGTTCTTTTTACTGGCTTGAAATTTCAGACAAGACAACAATCTTGTTTTGGATTCTTTTTTGCGGATTGAAAATTTGGCAGAGCAACAAGAGTTAAAAAAAAGAACTGGTTTTCCTTTCCAATAGAGGCCTAACTTGTGTTAAAAGGAAAACATGTAACATGTTGGCTTCAAAATGAAAACTAAATGAAACAAATTTATTTTTCACCACAACTAATGATTTTGAATAGATATATTATTTTATGAATAGATGCGAATAGCGTTTCTTTGTATGAATCGTTGTACTTTTTGTATTGATTATTTGTTTCTAATTTTCAGTTCTCTGTAGGAAAACAATAAATACAAAAGGGGGAAACACTCCCTAAAAGCCATAGAATGTCACACCATCGCATTCAGCGTATCAGAGAACCCTACCGTAGAAGTTTCAAGCTCCTACCTACAAAAATGTGGAACTTCGTATTTTTTGCCAGAAGATCTATCACGAGTGCGAGTTTATTTGTTTGTTTTTTCTATTTGCTTTTTTTTTCTCATGGGTGTTCTATCGACGCAGTGGTCCTAGAATGTCGTGAGAGGGTTCATTATAACGAAAATTAAAAGTTCTAGTGCACAGATATTTGTCACTAGTCCTTTATCAAGGTTTTAGTCTACTAATGAACCTTCTTCTGAAAGAGATAACGGAAAGACTTTTTGGGATAACTTCTCCAGGAAGATCATTCTAGATCAAAGTGCAACGTCCGATGAAGCTAATTAGTATTTTTTTAATTATTTATTCTTTTGTTTCTTTATTTTGTTTTGAATTATTTAACTTGAACTTTTAGATAATGGAGCAAATGGGCTCATATGCCCCAGTGCAGTCTCCATGACCTTCGCCACTATATCCTGCCTCTTTTACTTTGAGTGTAGGAACTTCACGGAAAAGTCCAATGTCACAAACTGCCATTCATTCATCTCTGACTCAACGCTCCCAGCACAAATACATGAGCAGATTTCACACAAATATCTTTCAATTGTGGATCCAAGTATTGTTGGCTCACTAGTGCAAGTTGTACAAAACAAGGTGAAAATGTAAATTGCCAAATGTCAGAAGGTAAATGTCAATAAAATGGATGGTCATCTACCTCAGTCGTAAACTTTGACAACAGTGAATGAGCCTCCTTTTGAACAGGTGCTCCCTTAGCCTCCTTCAGTTGAATGTAGTTCTAAAATATCTGTGAGTCGTGAAGTGAATAAGGAAAACTAAGTTGAAGAAGTTCAAAAACCTGTTGTGTACAGTGCTAGTGAGCAAATCCCAATTTTAAATGACACAAAAACACCTGATAAAGGGCCTAAAAAAAAAAATACAAAAAATAAAAAACAAACTTCAAAAGGACAAAGGATAAACCTCACGAAAATAATGTAGATGGTGTTAGTGGTGGTTCTATTTTGGTTTAAGAAATCCTATAGAGAAATCTAGCAAAGTATTTGTTGGTGGTGATAGAGTTGTGAAAATTGTAGAGAAGGGAAAATCTAGTGTAAAGAGTGTAAAACTATGATAATTGGATTAAACTGCCAACAGACTAAGGATATTGGAATCATGAAAGCAACAATCAAGCTCAGGAAACAATCGCTTGAGGTAATTTTTTTTTGGTTTTATGAGTAGTTTTGACTTTGTTCGTTTATGTTGAATTATTTTATCACTCTTTTATTTAACATTTTATGTTAATTTATTATAATATTGTCAATTTATATCATTAATTTATATATATATATATATATATATATATGTATATATATATATATATATATATATATATATATATATATATATATATATATATATATATATATATATATATATATATATATATATATATATATATCCATCAAAAACAGTAAGTATGCACTACTTAATCATTGCTTAAGACTTATACAGTTTAGTAAACTATAGGCCTATTCATAAACAAAGAAGGTCAAAGTAATTAGGTTTGTCTAGGTTAAAGTGTAATATTTTAAGATATACTTTTATCAGGATATACCTAGACTTGTTGTCCTCCCCTCATTGGTCTTTGAATCTGGTTAATCTAAAGAACCTTCCTCCCAAAAATAACACTGAAGTTTTGAGTCAAATATATTTATGAGATTCACTTACCAGAGGGGGGGGGGGAGTCTTGCAAATTTCCTCATGGATCTATGCAGTAAAATGGAGAGATAAACTCTATCCTAATATACTGTCTTACAAAATACCGTGTCCTAGCCTACTTAATCCTGCCTGCATGTTGGGAGCTAACAACTTACAATATGAGTAAAAAAAAAAAAAGATTTTATCCTTTAATGAGATCTATCAGAGATCCAGTGATCATAACCAAGGATTTAGTCTTGTAATGCAATTGTTGACGCAATTCAACAAGAATATTACTGGATTTAATGTTTAAAATAGTGATAATTCATGATTATTAGTGATTGTAATGACATAATTAATTGTTTCTAGTTCCAATTCTAATTACAGTGGCTTAATTCTCATTGAAGAGAACGTTGTGTATACCCTTGTTTTATCATAATAGCATTTCTCTGGAATCAGCCGAGATGGTTTTCTTCCTCCTCCGATAGGGGGTGCAGGATAAACCATCAGTTTTGGCTTACCACTCTCTTTGTTTTTTATTATACTTTTAAATTTCTTACATTAACAATATATTTTTTTGGGGGGGGGGCATAAAACCTAAAGGGAGATGAACCATGTACCTCTTTGTTCTTTTACTAACCTTTCTAATTTCCTTGTAGATTCATTTTTTTTTTCTGTTTGACGAATCCAAGTATAAACTAATTGCATTGAAAATTATAAATTAGAATGCAAGAGAAGACAGGTTCAATTCAACCCGATACCTCAATTCTAATATAATTTCTGATTCCGATAATATTTATATTTTTCATAATTTTTATAAAAAAATTTTAGACTCCTTTAATGAAAGGAACATCATTAAAAAAGCAGAAATTATTCCACGTATGAAGGGGTTGCCCCCAATCTTGATACCTTGTTCTTTACGCTAAAGTTTTCAACACTGAATAGCTTGTTTTATTTTCTAATCGCTAAAATGGCTCAAATGAATTAGATGCATATGCTAACAAACGAAAAGTTGATAGGCTGACGAGATAAATATATAATTTTTGGTAATCTTAACTTATATTATTGACAAAACAAGGAGCATTACTACTATTAATGTGTCTTTTTGGTCGATTCGATGTTTGTTTGTTCTTTTCTCCATGGCTTTCTTTTTTTTAGCTTTTCTGATTTGACAGTTTTGTATTGTCGTACTTTATGCACTACTTAATCATTGCTTAAGACCTATACAGTGTAGTAAACTATAGGCCTATTCATAAACAAACAATGTCAAAGTGATTTGGTTTGTCTAGGTTAAAGTGTAATATTTTAAGATATACTTTTATCAGGATATACCTAGACTTGTTGTCCTCCCCTCATTGGTCTTTGAATCTGGTTAATCTAAAGAACCTTCCTCCCAAAAATAACACTGAAGTTTTGAGTCAAATATATTTATGAGATTCACTTACCAGAGGGGGGGGGGGATTCTTGCAAATTTCCTCATGGATCTATGCAGTAAAATGGAGAGAGAAACTCTATCCTAATATACTGTCTTACAAAATACCCTGTCCTAACCTATTTAATCCGGCCTGCATGTTGGGAGCTAAAAACTTACAATATGAGTAAAAAAAAATAGATTTTATTCTTTAACGAGATCTATCAGAGATCCTGTGATCATAACCAAGGATTTAGTTTTGTAATGCAATTGTTGACGCAGTTCAACAAGAATATAACTGGATTTAATGTTTAAAAAAGTGATAATTAATGATTATTAGCTATTTTTATGACTTGTTTTAATTGATTTGTTTCTTAATTAATGTTATTATTTTTAATTAATTAATTACATTAATTGTTTCTATTCTTGCTGTCTCTTAATTCTCATTGAAGAGAACGCTGTGTATACCCTTGTTTTATCATAATAGCGTTTCTCTGGAATCAGCCGAGATGGTTTTCCCCCTCATCTGATAGAGGGTGCAGGATAAACCATAAGTTTTGGCTTACCACTCTCTTCGTTTTTTATTATGCTTTTAATTTTCTTACATTAACAATATTTTTTTGGGGGGAGGGCATAAAACCTAAGGGGAGATGAACCGTGTACCTCGTCTTTGTTCTTTTACTAACCTTTCTAATTTCCTTGTAGATTCATTTTTTTTTCTGCTTGACAAATCCAAGTATAAACTAATTGCATTGAAAATTATAAATTAGAATGCAAGAGAAGACAGGTTCAATTCAACCCGATACCTCAATTCTAATATAATTTCTGATTCCGATAATATTTATATTTTTCATAATTTTTATAAACAATATTAGACTCCTTTAAAGAAAGGAGCAACATTAAAAAAAACAGAAATCATTCCACATACGAAGGGGTTGCCCCCCACCTTGATACCTTGATCCTTACGCTAAAGTTTTCAACACTGAATAACTTGTTTTATTTTCTAATCGCTTAAGTGGCTCAAATGAATTAGATGCATATGCTAACAAACGAAAAGTTGATAGGCTGACGAGATAAATATATAATTTTTTGTAATCTTAACTTCTATTATTGACAAAACAAGGAGCGTTACTACTATTAATGTGTCTTTTTGGTCGATTCGATGTTTGTTTGTTCTTTTCTCCATGGCTTTCATTTTTAGCTTTTCTGATTTGACAGTTTTGTATTGTCCTTTTTTCAATATTTTTAAGCCTACAATCTTCTCTAAAGATGGATTGGCAAAGATTTTGTGTAGGTATCAGCACTTTTTTGTCTTACTGAAAGTTTATCTTTTTATTCTTGTCATCAGTAAAGCCAGTATCGTATCAGTAAAGCCCCATCCCCTCCTGAAATGAACACAGTGCATAACTCATCAATAGTTTTTAGCTGTATAATTTCTAGAACCCTTTCAATTTTCCTGTCCGTCCCACACTCTCGATGGAGATATGGTTAATGTCTAGCCAAATATCAGACCATTGCCAACCTTTTAGTATTATGTAAATTTTTAAAAGCAACACATGCCACGGCTTTTTTTGTGAGTGTTTTTTTTTCGATTGATCTTATTGGTTTGTAGAAAAATATATTAAATACGCGTTTTTATTTTGATTTATGTTAAATATTAAATGAAAAATAAAGTTTTTTAACTAAAAGCAAGGAGCGACATTAAAACTTAAAACGAATAGAAATTACTCCGTATATGAAAAGGGCTTTTCCTCCTCAACGCCCCGCTCTTTACGCTACAGTTTGACTCTTTCTCTTAACTCTACTTTTTAAAACAGTAAAAAACTTTAACAGAAAGAGCGGGGCGTTGAGGAGGAAAGCTTGGTATTACGAGGAGTAAAACCCTCATATGCTTAATAATTTCTGTTCGTTTCATGTTTTAATGATGCTCCTTACTTTCAGTTGAAAAAACTTTTCACGTTTATTTTTTTAATAATGCTAGAATGTCTTGCATGTCTGTCTTTGAAATTGAATGTCTTCATTGAAATTCTCTTCCCCCATGAAAAATTCTTCCATGCAAAGATTCTTCCACAAACCCCTCCCTCCATCAACTTCTCCTCCCGCCCACCATTGTATGACTTTTAGGGGGTGTTTCCCCCTAATTTCCAAAATAAGTAAAATTTTCTCAGGCTCGTAACTTTTGATGACAGAGGACTAAATTTGATGAAACTTATATATTAAAAATCAGCATTAAAATGTGATTCTTTTGATGTAACTATTGGTATCAAAATTCTATTTTTTAGAGTTTTGGTTACTATTGAGCCGGGACGCTCCTTACTTCAGTTCGTTACCACGAACTGTTTGAAAGAAAATTTCCCCAACATTAAAACTTAAAACAAGCAGAAATTATTCGGCATAGGGGGGGCTTAACTTTTTGTAAATTCTTTATTAGAGACTGCTCAAACACAAGGACCGTGGTAGTTTTATAGAACATTAAGATTTTAGTATAAAGACCGAAGGTTGAGGAGGGGCAGACTCCCTCATATTTTGGTAGTTTTAGCTAGCTCCCAAGTCCCCCTCACTTTTTTGGAGTGAGCATTATCTGTTTAGATAACAGGGGTATCACGAAGAGGCTATCTTCGCTCATGTCGCCTGGTTTTGCTAAAATTACCTTTTTCTATGCCAAAATAGAACTGGGAAGATGTTCTTTTTCTCTCTCTCTCTATACATATATATAAATATCCCATTTTGAGGCAAAAAGACCATCTTCAAGAAAAATAAAACATAATATAAAAACTAACTTACAAAAAATTTAAAACTAGCTTAAGGAATAAGTAATTTTGATATTCAGAAAATGAGAATTTTCCAAACTGCAATCCTGTTAATTTCTTTGAAGCTGAAAAGAATATTGTTTTTTTTATAGCATATCAGCATCTAAATTAGAAAATTCTTATAAAACCTATGAGGTCCCCAGAAGGATTTTGGAGCCTTTTATTTCCTAGTTCTCTCATAGCTGAGCACACAATTTTGATCCTTTCTTCTGCCTAAAAAGAATTGTAAACAATATTTAAGTATACTTACCTTGTCCCTTTAAGTATACTGACCTCATTTTTTAGGCGTTGAATTTGTAGAGATTGAGTTTTAATTGTTTCTTCCATCTGTTGGTTTTCCCGCAAAAGATCTAAAACTTGCTTCTCCAAAATAAGTTTCTCAGATTTTTTTTTGTCCCTTAATTTTTTTGCAGCCTTTCGATTTTGAATCAATCGTTCCGTGTCTTTGTCCATTTTACTTTTTTTCTTTTTCGTGTCTTCTTTGTCCATTTGACTGTTTTTCTTTTTCGTGTCTTTTTTGTCCATTTGACAGTTTTTCTTTTTCTTCTTCTGTGCCAAATTTTCCTGTTTTGTCCGTTTGGTATATCCTTCATATTTTTCAACTATTGCTGACCCACTATCTTGGATCTCGTAACTGTATCTTGGATTTTCTTTAAACGCTTGCAATTCAGTGAATTCCTTTGAAGAAGCTTCATTTAAAAATGCATCAATAGGCCTACTGTAGCACGTATCTATCTCGTAACTATATTCATTAAACACTTGCAATTCAATGAAGTCCTTTGAAGAAGCTTCATCACTGATTTGAGTTGAAATTTCATTTAAAAATGCATCTATATCTTCAAAAGGTATTTCTAATTCAAAACTCGGATCCATGCTTAATATCTATTGTGTTGTTGCTTGGCGTAAGTTAGTTTCACAACTAGAAGGTTTTGACGAAATCATTCCTTTATATGCACATTCATTCCTTTATTTGCACCAATCAATGCAGAGAATCGATGACGTATGATCTTGGGTGTTTCCAATTAATTTTTCCAATTACTACGCAATAAGCGGAAATTCCCCAGCCATACTGGCTGGCTGTACAACCGAATCTCATTACGTCAGCAAATTCCTAGGGAAGCTTTCGCCTGAATTATAATTGTCATCTTTCAATGTTTGGCTTAAGAAAATTTTTATTCAAAGGGCTATAAGTTTTCAGTTTAATATCATCATATGTGTTTCACAAATAATATTTAATTAATATCAATGTGTACATTTATGGGCTTTTAAGCTTGTAGACTTCAAATCTGAGACTACAATTTTAATATAACAGTACAATTTAAAATGAACTAAGTAGATTTTTTACAAAAATTGTTTTATCATCATTGAAGTTAGTTTTTCAGGATTTCTTAGGCTATTGATTGTAAATGTTATAATACACTTTGGAATTTAAAAGTCAAAATATGCTACTGTTTTTTTGATGACTGCCCCTCACCATTTTCTACTATTTTATTAATCTTAATAGTTATAATTGTCAGAACATTAACACCTCAGTTGTTAATATACAAAAATTAAGCCTCACTAAAAACACATTCGATAAAAATTTCCAATTAAATCTTTGGTTTCAGTCTCTTAATGTTTTATTTTCTTTCTTTTTTTGTGCTTTAGGCTTCTTTTCTTTTTCTTTGTACTTTCAGCTTCAGACTTCGGCTATTTTGATTCTCTGTTTTTATGTTCAGTCACTTTTTAGTTTGATTTTATGCATATGTTTTCTCTGTTCTCCATGGCTTTCATTTTAAGTTTTTCTGTTTTAAAAGCTTTTGTAGTATCGTTTTTTTTTTCTGTATTTTTAAACTAACCTGTTGCAGCAAAGATGGTTTAGCAAAGGTTTCTAACCAGTGAAGCGTTTGCTTCACTGGTTAGAAGTTTATCTTTCATTATTGTTGGGATTGTTTAATACAGCCAGTATTGTCTTGGAAATCACGCATTTGGACAAACTTCCAGCCTCCTATCCCCAATATCTCAAGATCCATATAGTTTTCCTATTTGTTAACTATTTTTGCCGTTATTTTTCGGTGTCTCGACTTTTTTTTGCATTTTAACCATTCAGTCCCCCTCCTCCTCCAGAAATGAACAATCCTGCATTTTAAAGCAACCTAAATCTGAATTTTGTTTTCTTTTTTTATTGTAATTTCAGAAATATATTACAATGTTTAGTTTTCAATAATTTTTAGCTATATATATTTTCTGGAACTGTTTCTTTTGGACTATTGAAGAGTAGCATTGAACAATTTGTTTAGGCTTCTGTCAATATCTTCAAATAATAATAAAAAAAAATATATATTCAAAGCAGGGAATATTTCGTTGGACCCGTAGTTTCTCGCCGCTTGTTGTTATAAAAACTTAACCTAAAGGATCTTTTAAAGCCACTATTCCTCAGTCATTTGACTATCAGTCATTTTAACTATGCCCAATTATCTCAGTTATTCTATTCTTAGTATATGCTATTCTTCAACCTACCTCTCCCCACCTAATCTGCAAATATATAGCCTAAACTGTTTTCTAAACTATTATATTTTTCATATTTTGTTTGATTTCATTAACATTAATCAAATTTCACTTCCCGAGTGTTTATTATATAACTGATAAGTATTATTTTGACCTTTATATGATCTGTATGCACGGTCGCCATCCCTAGGGATGTATTAATTTTAATTTTCAAGATATTTAATTTTCATCTAAGTTTTAACTAAAGAATTTTGACAATATTACAATGATGCAGATTTTGCAGCTTACTTTGGAAGAAAATTAAGCTTCTAGATAAATTCATACCTAAAAGGCCCACCCAGTAGAAGCTGACAATTACTCAGGACTAGCTTTTAGACAACAAAAAAAGTAGTTGTTTCGTAAAATTCGAGATCACTAATAGTTGTTATAGTTTGGAATTATTTTTTTTAGTTTCATAAAAAAACTTTTAATTTGATATTGAAGATGCTATGGTGTTTGATATTAATAGAGGGCTGTATTGTGGCTCCTTGTTCTATTCCACCTTCAGATACCACCCCTTTCAGTCTTCAACTTTTTCCATGTAAATGTGATGCTAAATCTTTTGACTTGTGATTATACAAGTATGTTTAAGGAAGTTAAAAAAAAGATCGAAAGTCAACCAATATAGCCTATAGAATTATGGTGTGACCAGGTTTTTTTTTCAGACCAGAAAAGGTTTCTGGACCAGACCAGAAAGTTTTTTTTTTTTTTTTCAGACCAGAAAATGTAAGAGTACCATTGTTAAGACAAAAAAAAAAAAAAAAAAAAAAAAAAAAAAAAAAAACAGTTAACCGTTTTTTTTTTACGAAAAAGTTACTTATTAACAATGGCTAACAGGCAAAACCTTCCCGACAAACTAAACAATTTAGGTGAATTTACTAAACATCGAACTCCCAGCAGAGGAATAAAGCATATTATGCCACAAAACCATCCTCTTATCCATGGTTCTATACGGCATATAAAGAGCGAAAAGCCAAAAAGTGAGAGGAAAAAGACATTATAGGACAGTTTTTGAATCCTTAATTATTCAGAGACAAAATTTTATTCTGGAAATTCCAAATTGAGGAACACGGAACTGCACTGACAGCACATCCAAGTTATGAATATCTATAAGTAAATAGTATCCATTGAGATAAAATTTACTTGTTAAGCTTGACATTTTTTTTAGAACATTGGAAAAATCAAGCTACCCCCAAGTAAACTTAAATGACTGACCTTTCCGAAAACAAGTTTAGAAAATTAATAGTTGAATATGCTAACCGTTAGGACTAAGAAGTTTTAAAAATATATTTTGCATAAACTGTGCAGCAATAATTTATGTTGGTTTTAAATTTCATCCTCACAAAAAAAAAAAAAAAAATACTAGCTTCTGCTAATTTTTTTTTTTTTTTTTTTTTTAAATTTGTTAAAAAAAAAATAAAACCTATAGCCTAAAGCAATTGGTCTCCTTTTTAGAGACGAAACATAAGTTCATAAATGATAGTATTTAGGCCTACGCCTGCTTCAACTGTTATTTGCATTTTTAACTGCATTTTACTGTGCCGAAAACAAATTTCTTTTTTTCAATCAATATACAAAGAAAAGAAAAAAATTGCATGGGTGGCGATAAAAAAAAGTAAAAAGTAAAAAGGATAAATTGTCAAAGTGTTTCAAAAGCCTTCTTGTGGATTTTTATTTTTGTATAGCCTATTAATCAAATATCTTGTATTAGAGTATTTTGAGAATAATGCTTCTATATTTTCAAAAGATATCACCTTCTTCTTATTCTTCTGGTTAAAGTATTTGTGATGACTGTAGAGAGTGACGTTAATACGGATGTCGCAAAGTTTTAATTTAAACATACAAATTTAAACAAATTTAAATTGTTTCATATAACTTAATGCGTGATAATTAATACCTGAACTTATATAGCATAAATAGTACTAACTTTTAATTCATAAACTTAGGCTTTGTTTAAACGATAAAAATTAAAACGAATAACAATTTCTCATTCTTTTCTACTAAAAAAATAAAACAACTAAAAAAAGTGACGCCAGAGAGGTTCGAAAGACCATTTATCGTAATATACACGCCCTAGCCAATTCCGCCAAACGTACTCGCACGAATATTTTATCCTTAAAAACTGTTTCGTGCAATCAGTTAAGCAGCGGTTGTATTTATTGATATGGTCATCAACACCAGCGGTAAATTTCACGAGAGTTAGGGAGAGGATGGAGGTGTTTGTTCTCAAACTGGGAATCTAAGATAGATTATATAGGCCTGTAAAACACGACGTAAATATACGATTAAGCACATAAGTATAAACAATTAATAAAAAGGCAGGGCTACAAAACCTCTTTGTCTAAGTCCTGGAAAAGGAAATGATTAGAAAACTTGATAGAAGCTTATATTACCTATAAGACAGATAGAAGTTATCGTCGTATGGGCACAACACCCAGCCTCCAAATTCTTTAACGCTCCAAGGTTGTACCTTCGGCATCCACAAATAGTAAAAATCGACAGGGCTAAAAGGAAAATTGACTGCAAATTGAAAATCTTCTGGAAAGACAGGTACTACTTCTTTTGGCTGGGCAACCCTTCTTTTTCTTATGAGGGTGGCCAAATTTCGCTGTAGAGCCATTTCAGATGTAACAACCTTATCGCCACAGCAAGGGTTGTGCCTCTTCTCTTTTTGCCAATAAACTTCGTTTTTGCTTCCATCTGCCTTGTATTCCCTATCTCGGGGATGAATTGAAGTTTTTCCCTCATAGCTTTGCCTTTGATGTGAGATTATTCTTCTTTGGGACATATATTCTTCCCTTTCCAACATTGGCTGGTATTCTCCCTTCTGACGCTCATCAGCCACTTTATTCTTTTCAGTGTATATACTTCTTTGGCTCATTTTCGAATAACCTCTTTGACCAACTCGAAAAATAAACTCCTTTTTCTTCAACACAGGCTGGAAACCTTTCATTTCTCGCTTGCCAACTCCTTTTAACTCTTCTGCAGCTAACTTGAAGTGCTTTTCAGAATTTGATCCTTCAGTTTTCATAATAGCGTAGCATAAAAATTACGATTGATGTTTTTCAGTCTGACTCTGACTCTGAAATATCTATTGTGTTGTTGCTTAGCGTAAGTTAGTTTCACAACTAGAAGGTTTTGACGAAATCATTCCTTTATATGCACATTCATTCCTTTATTTGCACCAATCAATGCAGAGAATCGATGACGTATGATTTTGGGTGTTTCCAATTACTACGCAATAAGCGGAAATTCCCCAGCCATACTGGCTGGCTGTACAACCGAATGGCTGTACAACCGAATCTCATTACGTCAGCAAATTCCTAGGGAAGCTTTCGCCTGAATTATAATTGTCATCTTTCAATGTTTGGCTTAAGAAAATTTTTATTCAAAGGGCTATAAGTTTTCAGTTTAATATCATAATATGTGTTTCACAAATAATATTTAATTAATATCAATGTGTACATTTATGGGCTTTTAAGCTTGTAGACTTCAAATCTGAGACTACAATTTTAATATAACAGTACAATTTAAAATGAACTAAGTAGATTTTTTACAAAAATTGTTTTATCATCATTGAAGTTAGTTTTTCAGGATTTCTTAGGCTATTGATTGTAAATGTTATAATACACTTTGGAATTTAAAAGTCAAAATATGCTACTGTTTTTTTGATGACTGCCCCTCACCATTTTCTACTATTTTATTAATCTTAATAGTTATAATTGTCAGAACATTAACACCTCAGTTGTTAATATACAAAAATTAAGCCTCACTAAAAACACATTCGATAAAAATTTGCAATTAAATCTTTGGTTTCAGTCTCTTAATGTTTTATTTTATTTCTTTTTTTTGTGCTTTAGGCTTCTTTTCTTTTTCTTTGTACTTTCAGCTTCAGACTTCGGCTATTTTGATTCTCTGTTTTTATGTTCAGTCACTTTTTAGTTTGATTTTATGAATATGTTTTCTCTGTTCTCCATGGCTTTCATTTTAAGTTTTTCTGTTTTAAAAGCTTTTGTAGTATCGTTTTTTTTTCTGTATTTTTAAACTAACCTGTTGCAGCAAAGATGGTTTAGCAAAGGTTTCTAACCAGTGAAGCGCTTGCTTCACTGGTTAGAAGTTTGTCTTTCATTATTGTTGGGATTGTTTAATACAGCCAGTATTGTCTTGGAAATCACGCATTTGGACAAACTTCCAGCCTCCTATCCCCAATATCTCAAGATCCATATAGTTTTCCTATCTGTTAACTATTTTTGCCGTTATTTTTCGGTGTCTCGACTTTTTTTTGCATTTTAACCATTCAGTCCCCCTCCTCCTCCAGAAATGAACAATCTTGCATTTTAAAGCAACCTAAATCTGAATTTTGTTTTCTTTTTTTTATTGTAATTTCAGAAATATATAACAATGTTTAGTTTTCAATAATTTTTAGCTATATATATTTTCTGGAACTGTTTCTTTTGGACTATTGAAGAGTAGCATTGAACAATTTGTTTAGGCTTCTGTCAATATCTTCAAATAATAATAAAAAAAAAATATATTCAAAGCAGGGAATATTTCGTTGGACCCGTAGTTTCTCGCCGCTTGTTGTTATAAAAACTTAACCTAAAGGATCTTTTAAAGCCACTATTCCTCAGTCATTTGACTATCAGTCATTTTAACTATGCCCAATTATCTCAGTTATTCTATTCTTAGTATATGCTATTCTTCAACCCACCTCTCCTCACCTAATCTGCAAATATATAGCCTAAACTGTTTTCTAAACTATTATATTTTTCATATTTTGTTTGATTTCATTAACATTAATCAAATTTCACTTCCCGAGTGTTTATTATATAACTGATAAGTATTATTTTGACCTTTATATGATCTGTATGCACGGTCGCCATCCCTAGGGATGTATTAATTTTAATTTTCAAGATATTTAATTTTCATCTAAGTTTTAACTAAAGAATTTTGACAATATTACAATGATGTAGATTTTGCAGCTTACTTTGGAAGAAAATTAAGCTTCTAGATAAATTCCAGAAACTTCAAATTATATACCTAAAAGGCCCACACAGTAGAAGCTGACAATTACTCAGGACTAGCTTTTAGACAACAAAAAAAGTAATTGTTTCGTAAAATTTGAGATCACTAATAGTTGTTATAGTTTGGATATTTTTTTTTTTTTTTAGTTTCATAAAAAAAACTTTTAATTTGATATTGAAGATGCTATGGTGTTTGATATTAATAGAGGGCTGTATTGTGGCTCCTTGTTCTATTCCACTTTCAGATACCACCCCTTTCAGTCTTCAACTTTTTCCATATAAATGTGATGCTAATCTTTTGACTTGTGATTATACAAGTATGTTTAAGGAAGTTAAAAAAAGATTGAAAGTCAACCAATATAGCCTATAGAATTATGGTGTGACCCCTATAAATCAAAACTTACCAAGTACGTACTTTGCAGATTGCTTTTAATTTTTTTCATTGCAAACGTTAAAGGGTTTATAAGCTTACAAACCTTTTATAAGCTTACTAGCTGTTGGGGTGGCGCTTCGCGTCACCCCAACACCTAGTTGGTGGGGGCGTTTCGTGCCCCCCCAAGCCCCCCCCGCGCGCGTAAGTCGTTACGCGCCATATTAGTTACGCGCCATTGTAGTTGTGTCCCTATGTCCCACCTGTGAATATAGATATATATATATATATATGTTTTTAACTACGTAAAACTTGCGAATATATAACATTCTTTGCTGTCCCATTGTCTGTGCATATAAATAGATTGTTTACCGACTCTTGAAAATGCAACATATAATGGTCCATGGGAAAACAATCCGTATTCAGATCTATACCTCATGATTCTAATGATTGCCCTTGAGCTTTGTTGATGGTGATTGCTAATCTACCATTCCCTGTGTCGCCATCGTCATTTATATATCCCCTTGTGCCCCCCGGCATCCCCTTTGTAGTTTTGTCCCTGTGTCCAGGTCGTCATTTGTGTCCCGGTGTCCCAGTCTGTGATTTCTCTTTGAGTGTCCCGGGCGTCATTTATATTCCATGTGTCCCGGTGTCTCGGTCGTCATTTATATCCCCCTGTGCCCCCCGGCGTCCCCGTTGTAGTTGTGTCCCTGTGTCCCGGTCGTCATTTATATTCCCTGTGTCCCGGTCGTCATTTGTATCCCGGTGTCCCGGTCTGTATATACATTCGTTTTTTAGTTTTGTTTTTCTCCTTTATTTTTTTCCTTTTTTATTTTTTTTCTTTTTTAGTTTATTTAGATTTTTAGATTTTTTAGTTTTTTTATTAGTTTTTATTTTTTTTTCTTTTTAGTTTTTTTGTAGTTTTTACCTTTTTTTTAGTTTTTTTAGTTTTTTTTTACTTATATCCTGGTCGTCATTTATACTCCCTGTGTCCCGGTCGTCATTTGTGTCCCGGTGCTTTGTTGATTGCTAATCGAACATTCCTTTTGTCCTGGTCGCTTTCTCTTTGAGTGTCGTCATTCATATTCCCTATGTGCCGGTGTCCCGGTCGTCATTTGTGTCCCGATGTCCCGGTCTGTAATTTCGTCAGTTGAAAACTTATGATGAAATAAATTTTTAATTTTTTCCCTTTTTTTGTTTTTAGTTTTTTTTTTATTGGTTTTTACCTTTTTTTAGGTTTTTTAGTTTTTTTCTTTTTTCTTTTTAGTTTTTTTTGAAGTTTTTATCTTTTTAGTTTTTTTATTTTTATTTATATTTTTTTAGTTTTCTTTTTCTCCTTTATTTTTCAGTTTTTTCCTTTTTTTAGTTTTTTTTCTTTTTTAGTTCTTTTAGTTTTTACCTTATTTAGTTTTTTTTAGTTTTTTTAGTTTTTTAGCTTTTTTTATTTTTTTTTATTAGTTTTTAGTTTATTTTATGGTTTTTTACTTTTTTTAGTTTTTTTTTAGTTTTTTATCTTTTTTTAGTTTTTTTTTTTAGTTTTTAAGCGTTTTTAGATTTTTTTATTTTGTTTTCTTTTTTTTTGTAGTTTTTACCTTCTTTAGATTTTTGCTTCTTTTATTTTTTTAGATTTTTTAGTTTTTTTTCGTTTTTTCTTTTTAGTTTTTTTGTAGTTTTTATCTTTTTTATTTTTTTGTATTTTTATTCATATTTTTTTAGTTTTCTTTTTCTCTTTTATTTTTCAGTCTTTTCCTTTTTTTAGTTTTTTTCTTTTTTAGTTTTTAGTTTTTTTTAGTTTTTTACCTTTTTTTAGTTTTTTTAGTTTTTTTAGTTTTTTAGATTTTTTAGTTTTTTATTAGTTTTTAGTTTTTTTTGTAGTTTTTGCCTTTTTTTAGTTTTTTCAGTTTTTTTTTGTTTTTAGTTTTTTACCTTTTTTTGGTTTTTTTTTTAGTTTTTTAGCTTTTTTTAGTTTTTTTTTCTTTTTAGTTTTTTTGTAGTTTTTACCTTTTTTAGTTTTTTTTCTTATTTTGTATTAGTGTGAAATAATTCAGACGTCATATGCGGACAAACATGACGTCACCTGATCCACAGATCCACACACAGACAACTTATTTTTGTATATATAGATAAGACGGACAAGACGGATTTTTAACTTAATGGACGGACAAGAATGAACTATAGTTATTCTTTGAACATCCCTAATATCTAAGAACGAATGTCCGACATTAGAGCACATAAAGTACAAATTTCACGAATAGTGTTTGGTTTTTACAAGAATATTAAAGTCATTTTAGCTGAATTGTAATATTGGAGGGTCGAAAGTGGAGTCCTCGAGAAGCAATCCTCTCACTCCTAACTTCACACACATAGACGTGGTGCTCATCTTTCGACTAATGATCGTTCAGGGATTATTTAAAGAATACCAATTAAACAGTTCGTGATAACGAACTGTAGTTCCCGGCTCAATAGTAAGCGAAACTCTAAAAAAAAAAAAATTTCGATACCAATATATACATGAAAAAAATTGGATTTTTATGCTAATATAATTGTTCTTATATTATTTATTTATAATATATATTTATTAATTTATGCGAATATAATAATAATTTTAATAACAATTATTATTACAATTATTCTGATAAATTATGGAATATGCTAATTGGCTAATGTCCATTGCTCTCAACTCTGAAAACAGTCACGTTACATTAAACAACGAATACCTGAAGCATGAAATCGAGTTCTTACTTTATATTCATGAGGTTTCATTAATAAAGCTAACGGACATTGCAATTTTTCATACGTGGGTTTGGGTAAGCCTCATTTTTAGCTACGGATGGGGGGAGGGGAGGAGTTGAAACTTCTAATATTTTTTTTCCGAGTGGGTTTAATGAGACTTCTTTTTTTTTACAGCTCAAAAGAAGGAGTATTTTTTTTTTTTTACCCCGGGCTTCGCAATGAAGTTTAATCCGTAGATCTTTAGAACTCCTTCTTGACTAATACTTTACTTGGCAATATGGGTCCCAGGTTTCTGATCCTGCTGTCGTAAGGTTGGGCAACAGGCTATATATGGTATCCATTCTTTAAAAAAAAAAGACAGCAAATGAAACGTTAATTCAAAACCCTATTTTCTATAAACAGCTCTGGAGGTTTTCTATAAACCTCATTTTAGAAATGAAAAATAATTAGATATAATTTTCTTTGTCTAATACAAATAGAAGTCATGTATTAATTCCGCTTCAAAATCTTCTCTATAAAATGTATATAGTCTTCAGTAACTCATGAACTACATTTACTACTTTTTTCACTTTGCCCTATTGTCTGAATAATTCTATGGATTTTTTATTTCATTGTGTAATCATTTTTTCATAGCCATCTAATTACTCAACCTTTCTATAATGAACTATTTATTCTGGCTGCATAGCCATAAGTTAATTTTAATCATATCTTTGTTTATATCCTGCGACACGTGTGATCTTCTCTCAGACACACGTGTTTTGTATGGACACAGTGATGATGCAATTTACCTTTTTGGAAATCTTCCCAACGGTTAAAAGCTTTCGGTGTTATTGCCAAAGATAGCGACACGTTTTCATCGTAATCACGTGTTTTTATTTGTCAATGATTTTATTATTTCCTTATATTCAAATTTGTTTTACATTCAACACACTTAATTTGTCTTGTATTTTAAAGAGGGGTTTGTTCCGGATTTTTTTTTTGTAATAATTATTTTTATGATTATTTTTTCTCAAAATAAAACAAAACATTTGAAAAGAGTATTTAGTTTAAATGACTTAGAAATAATAAAATTTATTTTATGGAGATAGGGTAAATGAACTAGGAGCCAATTGTCCTAGAATTTCAGGAGAGGGGTCATCGCCCCTAGTTTTGGGCACTAGCCCCCTCCCATGCTCCCTTTTCCCGAAGTCCAAAATTTTGAGATGACCATTTCGTTTAGCATAGTTGAAAAGTTGGGGGAGTTGGGAGAAAAATACATCTTTTAGATCCTTTTTTTTAAAGAAACGATGAGACTGATGCCTATCAAAATTTGTGAAGGGCGCAAGAAATATTATCCATGAAAACTTAAAAAAGATAATTTTCAAAATTGTTGCTGGTGTCCCAGTAATTACACTGCACTTTAGGGTTATTTTTCCATTTTTAGACGGAAATCTGTAAAAAAAAAATTACACAAAAGTATTATTCTGTGTATAAGGGTGTTCGGGGTATACATTTTCGGAGGGGGGGGGGTACACTGAATGTCATTCTATGTATGAAATTCCTCTCACAAATTGAAAATCGGTCTCCTAGTACTGCTTATCAAAATTGATAACCATAGAAAAAGAGTACCCTCCGATCAGTCATAAGGGAAATCAGTATCTTGAAATATTTTCTGTTGCTAAGGTACTTTCGGAGAAAAGGACAAAAATAATGTACTGAAAGTAAGTTGTTAAATGCTAATTTTTAGAGGACAGTTTCAATTCTAGGAGGCCTGTATTGATACAATTATCAAATATATCAGTTGGATACAATCAAAACACATCAAGTGCAAAACATATTCGATTTACTCTAGTATGAAATTACTAGTTTCGATTATGGACGGTTGTACATAATTTTGGTCCAAATTGGTACAAATCGAAAAGAGAGCGTATGGTGAATCCTCAGCCCTCATCAGTCGATGCAACCTTTATAATAACTGAATATAGGGTATCCAGTGTCTGGTCTGAGTATATAAACTTGTTTCGATTCTTGACGGCCACTTCTTTGTTCAACCCTTTTTATTTGGTGCCTAGTTAAACCTTTTTTTATCCTGAACCCTTAAGCTATTTTATTTTTTAGGGACTAAAAGAGATTCTACGAAAAGAAAGTTCTGCACAAGAAGAAAGACGCCATCTATCAGTTGGACCAACAAATCATCTACCCGTCTATGACACAAAGAAGATGATCAAACCCCAACCTGTAATATCTGATGAAGATGCCGACGAACAAAGGAAAGATTTACTCCCAAGAAATAGGTAAGTTTCATCTGTCTGTGTGTAATTCATTTTATTTTTATTGGAACGACGCAAGGATTATATTGATTTACAATTTGGGCTTTATTTAAACTATACAATTCCATTGAAGCTCAACATGGTTGTAAGAAATATCTAAAGCATGGACACAGCATTTGTATTGTTTTTCACTAGTTAGATATTTTAGCTGTGTCTCTGTGATTTCTTTTCTTATTTAACTACCTAGTTTTACTTCTTATTTGAAAGTCTAGAATGTAGTCTAAATTTTACCTTATCTTTATTCGTTTCAATAAATCGACCTGGCAAAGGACATGTAATACATGTCAATATAGTAGTGCTTCCATGTTAGTTAAATCAGGTTTTTTCTTTGACTTGAAAAAAGTTTTAAACGAAATTAAAATGCCTTTTCCTTACCAAGGTCCTTCTACCAAATAAAATAAAGTTGACTCTTCCTAACTCGAATTTCATGGGACCACGATTTTGCTTAGACGTGCGCACAGTTCAACTTGTGCATAGCTCGGATTATAGAAGTCATTCTACATAAAATTTGATTAGAGGTACTTGGATAGAGGTAACCCAAATGAAAGTTCGGGTTGCAGAATTACAAAATCGCTAAATTTACTCCCTACAGCCATTAAAAAGTTAAGAATAACTTTATCAGTGTATTATAGACTTGACTTACAAATGTCAATAATAGATTTAGTTTGCTAGGAAATAGACACCTGAACATTAACACAATCTGATGCAAAATTTGCTAAATAAAATTAATACTTATGATTGTTTACACGTTGCAACCTGCATATCGCGGTTTTGACTGAGAGAGATAAAGTGAATTTTAAATGACGATTTATTTAGTAAGTTTCGAGTTTTAATTTTCGGGAAATTTTGACTTACAGTGGTAAAATTTAACCGTAAGATTATTTTTAGGTGTGCATGGTTTTTTCTTCGACTTACACAGGTTTTTCCAAGAAGATTCAATATTATCTATTATCAATATTATCTATAATATTATTCAATATTATCGATCTATTAAGGATTTCGACCCTACTTTAAAATTTTCAAGCTCCTATATGCAAAAATGTGGAATTTTAGATTTGTTGCCAGACAAAGGATCATGGATGCATGTTTTTTGTGTTTTTTTTTTTTTTTTTTTTCAGGGGTGATCTTGTTGACCCAGTAGACATAGAATATTGATATAGGGCTCGCTTGAGCGGAAACTGAAAGTTCTAATGCAGTTCTTAAGTGACCAAAAAGATTGGAGGGTAGCTATGTCCCTTCTCTCGCCCATTTTTTCTCAAAAAGTGTCTGATCAAAATATAGCCATTTTCTTCAGTATAGTTAAAAGGCAAATAACTTTACATTTGGAAATGACGCGACCCCCCACAGTCTCTGGAGAAGGGTCTTTAAGTTATAAATTTTGCCCATTTTTAAGCATAGTATTTGTTATTAAAAAGTGTGCATTCATTTTTCGAATAGGGGCTCGAATTTTCTGGAGCGGGGAATTTTATACTGGAGTAATTTGTCACATTTCCTTTGCAAAATTCCTGTATGTCTTGCTTTCTCTTTTTTCGACTTAATTTTGCGCATGGAGATGTCAGGGGTAATTTTCCGTTAATTTTCACAATGATTGAATTGTCTAGAGAAATTAACCTTGGGGAGGAGAGATTTCTCCGTGGAGGTGGAGCGACATTTCCTGGCATTATTTGAAAAACAATCAGAAATTGAATAAAAAAAACTAGTTTTTTTAAACTGAAAGTAAGGAGCAACATTAAAACTTAAATACGAACAGAAATTATTCCGTATATGAAGGGGGCTCCCCCTCCTCAACACGTCACTCTTTACGCTAAAGTTCAAGTTTTGTCCCCATTCTCTAAAAACGACTCCTGAAACAAAAGGTGTGTTTAATTAGAAGAATAAGAATCCTTTTTAAAATTACAAAAAAAAACTTTAGCATAAAGGGTGATGTTTTGATGAGGGGGAACCTATGAAGAACTGCCTAATTATTTTTTTTGCTTCTAGTTAAAAGTAGTGTTGAAGGCTCTTCGCGAAGATTTTGTTTGGGCCCTTCGGTTCCTGTTTTCAAGAGCGAACAAAGTGTTGACTAAATTTACGCCAAAAACAAGAAGAAAATAGGGAATTTCTCAAGACAGTGGGAAACAAATTAGAATGAATATTTCGGCCCTATGTCCAAGGGCCGTCCTCAGGAATGCAAAAATATAAAAGAAGAAAAAACCTACAACAGGATAAAATCAATAAAACTAAAATTAATTTTTTTTGAAACAGTCCCAGCATTCTTAGCTTAGCGAAGTTCAACCAGGACTGATAAATAAAATGTGATGAAACGAGGCAATTCATTGAAATAAAAAATGAAATGAAATGTAATCGAATTCATTCATGCTCCCACAGTTCTCCTGTAGTTTTATTTACTTATTAGTATAGTTTGGAATTTCAGAAATAATAAAAAAGACAGAAGCAGTAAGTACACTTTTTTGGTGCAAAAAAAACTGATAATTGTATTTTATTTACCAGAACAATTTGCATTAGGAGAAATGCAAGGAAATTGAGCTTTGTTTCTTTTTAAGGTCAAAACTGGCAAATTTTGCAAATAAAATTTTTGAAAATGACACTCAGTAAATAAGGGCGATGAACCAATTTCAATGATGTAATGAGCACAAAAATTCAATGAGAATTGTTTTTAACTCATACACATCAATTATCAATAGAACACGAAATTTTGTTGGTAAAAATATTATCAGATCCACTTTTATAGTTGTTTTATATCAAGTTGATTTTTTACAAAACGACAATTGATTAGGAAGGACGGTCACCACTTTTCAACGCACCCTGGAACTTTCCTCCAGAGATAAATTAGTTCCAAATCAGCCAACAAAAACTAACTTCTTTTATAACAAACTTTTTACTATACTAAACTTCCGAAAAACTCGAAAGATGAAAAAAGGGGAAAAACTAGGCATTTAACGTTGTATACCATATCAGTCGTTTTGTCAAAAATAACGTCCCTTTTTATATTATTTTGACTGCTCAATAATCAAAGTTTATTTTAAAAATTAATTTGGTTTTAATGAACCAACTTAGTTAGTTTTAATTAACAGATAGAGAAAAATTTAATTTGTAATAATCAAGTTTAAGAAGGAGGCTGCGAGATTTGACGAAAAAAAGGGTAAAAAATAAGAATGGAACGTCTAAGTTAGACCCAAAGAACATGGGTAGCTTACTGCAACGGAAATTGGCGTCAGTGTCGACAAAAATCTACGAATTCCATCTAACGATAGATGTCTCTTGTCATTTATTTTGCATAATATTAAGGTAAAATTATTGTCTTTGGTAAATCAGTGTATTATGTGATTTCAATTGAAATTGAAAAACAAAGAAACATACAAACAGTGTTTCTTTTTCAGTGTATAAATATAGCAAAGTTTGCTTTTTACCGTCACAAATAAAAACGCATTGTTCAGTTACATGGTATCAAATCTTAAAAATTATGTTAATACTTTTTGTAGTATTTACTGCTAACTTGTTTCTTTACCAATATTAGTTGGGTATCACAGTACCTTAGCTTAACCTCAGAGTAAGGTATTCGGTGATTTAATATAGCAAAAAAAGAAAAAATCAGTGCCATTTTTCGTCAAACTTCAAGTCACATTAGACATTCAATATTTCTGTTATTATGAGAATTAAAAGGAAGGTTGTTATAAAAACTCTTCAATTAACATTTGGAGCCTAATGTTTTGCCTGGCTGATGGTAATCTACATAGTCGCATTGACACTAAAGAGCATACTGCCCCCTATGTATAATTTCTCTTTTTGCAGAGGTCGTTACATACAATGCACGTTCATGTGAATATTAGAGAAGGGCTCATTTGATATTCAGTATCGAGTTATAACGCCTGTAAACTGACCAAGGAATAACATGATGCCTGACATAACCCTGGGTACCTCTGCAGCCCCAGTTTGATGCGTCACTGGTCACTAAGAATTTTTTTTTGAAATAAGAACCAAGACTTGTAAATGAACCCTTTGAATGTCTCGAAAGTGTTGCCGTTGTTAATAACAAGTTGGTATATAGTTTAAAAAAAGACAATTTGTTGGACTATGGACCCAGACTTGTGAGTAAGCCATTGGAATGCCTGGAAGGTGTTAATTATATTTATGGCATGTTTGGTATAGAATATGGAAAAATAATTCACATTCTGCCTAATAATCTTGAATAAAAACAAAAGTGTAAGTGATTTTGTTTGGCAAAGAAACCATGGATGTGATAAGTTCCTTTTAAATCCCCAAATCATGGTTACAGCATAAGGTGTAACCTAGATTGAACTCGTAAGAAAAAAAAAGATAAACATTGCAAGAATTGATCTAAAGTGTAAGAAACCACCCAGTTGCCTTAAATCAAAGGAGACGGATATCCTTGGGAAAAAGTATATAATTCCACCAGAAAGCTATTTACATGTACTTCTGTTATAGAAAAGATAAAATATACTGAAGTTGAGCGGTTCTATTTGCTTGTATGTTTTCTTAGAAAAAAAATTCTAGTGGGACTTATTTTATTTCTATGTCGTAAATATGCATCTAAAGGTGTTTTTCCCCTCAAACTTTTTTTTATTTTAACTACTTTTTAGCGTAGAATGTTGCCTTTTTTTAATAAAAATTTGATAATATCCTAGCCATTTAACCTGTAAAAATTATTTACTTTTTTTTATCATTTTTTTAGAATATTTTTAGGGAATATTGTGATGAACATAAAGCCATTATATTTTATTTTACAGAGAAGAACTTGTGAAAAAGATCATGGGAACTTTCAGGTAAGCTAGTACGATGAAAGTTTGCAGGCGTATGAGGGACCAGACGAGATTAAATTAAAAATAGTTTCTTCCACGATTCGACCATCGGGGGGGGGGGGGGGAAGCGAGCGAACAAGATAGTCGAGAAGAATTTTATTTGCCGATAAAACAAATGATTGTTCTTCTCAAGTATGGCTTGTGGTCTAGGGGTATGATTTTAGCTTGCGAGGGGTCTCAGGCTCGAATCCCGGACCACCCCAATTTTTACATGAAGAAGATCTGAAACTAGATACGTGATCAGTATAGTGATCGCTGAAAGTTTGCACGCGTATCAGGGACTCGACAGATTAAATTATTAATAGTCGTTTCCCCGATTCGACCATCTGGGGGGGGGGGGGTGGTAGGACGGTTATTTCGGAAAAATTAAAAAAAAGAGGTACTTTTAAGTTACGAACGCGTTATCGGATCTTAATGAAATTTGATATTTAGAAGGACCTCGTGTTTTTTTCCCGACCGGATTTTAAATCCCGACTGGATCCGGTTACATTGGGGGGGGGGCGGAGGGGAAAACCGGAAATCTTGGAAAACGCTTAGAATAGAGATTGTAATGAAACTTGGTGGGAAGAAGCTCTTGGCTCTTTCGACCAAGAGAAGAATAATTTAGACAGCCAGTAGACAACATGTATAAGCCTTGTGTAGTTTGTAACGGCGAATAGACGAAGTTTTTTTCTTTTTCTTTTTTTTTTTTTTTCTCTTAAAAATCTACATTTCAGCAATAAACCTCATGAATGTGGTTAGCAACAGCCAAAGAACTCTTTTTTTGTGGCTTTCATAAACCTGTATTACCCTCTTGTAGTTAGTAACAGCTTTTGCTTTCTTAATAATCCGCATTTCGGCACATTCAGATTTGGAAAAAAATCAGGTGGAAAACTATAAACTTTTTTAATGATTTACGAAAAAGTTTATAAAATATATTTTTTGTGTAAATGGAAGAGATGAAATATGCTAAAGTTGAGCGTTCGATTCGCTTGTTTGTTTTCTTAGAAGCAAATTCTGGTGAAACTTTGTTTATTTGTCTCACAAAAATATCTAATGATTTTTTCCTCAGATTGTAAGGTTTAATGGAGAATTTTAAATACCAAAGCTAGATAACCTATAGATAGAAGCACTTTTTGTTTCCATTTTTAAGCATATTGGTTTTTTAGGTTATTTTTTGTTTATCACTATTAGATTTTACTTTACATTTACGCGCTTGCGTAAAAGCTTACAAAATGCGTATATTCAATTGTCTAAAAACAGAAGTTTTTTTTAATCTTCCAGAAGTTAATATAGGCGATTGGTAAGCAACGGGTAGTTAATAATAGCCAAAAACCCTAAAAACTTTTTATTTTTCGGTTTCCTAAAAATTTGTATCTTGCTACAGTCAAATTTGAAAAATATATCAGCCTGATAACTTAGAAAATTTGTGTTTTTTCTTTTCATTTTTCAAGCATATTAAAGGGCATATGGTTACGGTTGTTATGCTATTACATTTTATTTTGCGTAAGAACACTCGCTGAAAAGCTTATTCAATATATATTTTCATTTTTTAGCTGATGAGATGAAAGACAAGCGTTCCAATCGCTTGTTTGTTGTCTTGAAACAGATTCCGGTGGAACCTTTTTTTTTTTACTTTTGTCTCTCAGAAATGTGTTTAAAGGATGTTTCTTTCTAGGTTCTTGTTTTATTTTAACTGCCTTTTAGTCAAAGATGTGGCTAATTTTTTTATGAAAGCTTGAATATATCTAAGCAAGATAATCTAAATTTTGTATCTATTTATCTTAATATATATATATATATATATATATATATATATATATATATATATATATATATATATATATATATATATATATATATATATATATATATATACATTTTTAAACATAATGTATTGTACAAAATACATAAGAAAAAGTAGAGATCTAGATCTATGATTCATAATGTGGGGTGCATGCACCACAATATTTTGGTGGGTTATGGGCAGGACGTGGACCCTTTAGCTGACTGCACTTTAGAGCCTCGATTTTGAAAACCCTTTTCCATACCTATGATGTCACATTCAAATGCATTTAAAAGGTAAAAAAAATACATGATAGTATTGCATTGACATTGTACATTGCATAAAAGGTGCTTTGTGGCGTCAATTGATGAAAATATAGGGGGGGGGGGTATTTTTTATTTTTAATGAAAATACAACAAAACAATATTCAGCAAACGTGCCCAAAACAGGGAGTAGCAGTGACTTCGATGTTTGAATAAATCCTCGACTAATCCATCTAAATTGTAACACCCTATTTTCAGGAGCCATGATCATGAAATTACTGAGCCTCTAAAATGGGAACCTCCTGGGAGCGTCTAAAGAGGGAAGCATTGTATAGATTAGGATGGAGGAGGAACATATGGAGCTGTATTGGCCTCAGGCGGCTTGGTGCTGTTGTGACTTATAAGTAGCAGTAGTAGTTAGTTGCAATATCCGGCTCAACATTTCAATTCAGAACAACAGATGCGCGCTCAGTAAAAATATTTTAACGCTGCCGTTGAACTGTTTTGACGCATGAACTTGCAGTAAAATGGAAAAATTTTGAAGGATCACTCAAAATACAGGTTTTGAGTGAATTCGCATCAGTGGGAACTCGGTGTTATTTTGGACATAAATATGCAGAGGGACGTCACCAATTTACTTAAGAAAGTACAAGCAATTCAAAACGAACAGTGTCTTGTCATATGTTGTTTGAAATCTTCGTGAAAACTGGTCATCAGACAAATGTGTCTTTTTCGAAACCCCAGCCAAAAAGTGCATGATAGAGAGTTTTAAGTACCCTTTCTACGAATTGTTAAAAAAAGGTCGGGCATCTGGGTGCCTTTTGGCGATAAATAATGACCTTACTGGGTACTAAAAGCCCGAGAAACAAGCAGAAACACCAAATTGATTGGTACCAAGAGATTGTCTCAGTTGGACGCCTGTATTGCATACATTTCGTGTGTGGTCGAAACAAATGTCTGCATGAAAAGCTAGCTGCAATCTAACAACAGGATCGCTGTAATTTTACAGATGGCTCTATTGTTAGGAATAAGCAGAAATTTGAGATCAAAGATGAAAAGATTATTAATTTTATTGACAGGGTAGAAAACAACATTTAATGACTCACCTAATATCTGTTTCAATCTCCAGCAATTTATTTCAGCGTTTGTTTACCCAGGAATTAATATCATTAAGATTTATTCATGAAAATATCAAAGTTTTTTTCACTTGTTTGCAGATGAATGCTAGTCAAGGTCTAGCCTATCCTGTTTTGAACTGTTTATTATTTTGGGAACTTTAGCCTATGTGGTATCATTTAGTAGGCCTATTTTCTAGAAAGAACCATAAAATAGGCCCAATAGAGATTTTTAAGTGATTTAGGTCTAAGAAAATGAGCTTGCTGCTTGGCTCCAATTTATTCAATCTAGGGATAAAACCTCAATAGCCTATGGCTTAAAAATCTACTGAAGTTGGTATAAGTTAAGCTTTCCCACCCCCTAGGAAGGAAACATTACCTAATTTACAAAAACTAGTGTGCAAATTTAGTGTGTAGGTTGTATGAAATAGCCTATTGTGAATTGACAGAGATAAGGTCTACAATGGTTACTTTTGATTCGTTTTTGTATTCTCTTTTAAATTAGTTGTAAATTTATTTTCAAATGGACCCTCTTGACAGTCCAATTTATAGTCCTAGGAACAGACTTATTTAAAACTTAATTTGGACTTCCCATGGCTAGAAGGTCATATGGAATTGTTCAATAGCTTGTCCCTATCTGGGCATTCATTGCTATCAATCCAGCTAGATAAGTTGGAGTTGAACCTCCTGTAGAAATCTTGCTTATGGTTTTCTAGGTCATGATCTGATATCCCAGTTTAGCCTGGGATAATCAGCGTTGATAAAGTCTTGACCAACTCATTTCTTGAAGGCTTTTAGGGTTTAAGGTTGGACAATGGCCTTTTATTGCCTGTTCTAGAGTGAGATTGAACAAACTGAGAATTAGTGATGCTCTTGTTGGTAAAATTATATCAGTTCATGTAACTGAGTTACCAATATAGTGAACATACCACTCAATGCCTATTTTATGCTCTTTTCTTTTACTGTTCTTTTATTTTACTGCTGTGTGTATATATAGAATTGTTTTGGTGTCAGAGAAATGTATTAATGACTATTTTTCTTTTCAGCATCTAAAACAGTTTTAATTGTTCCTAGTTTCTTTTAATGCTCCCACTTATAACTATCCTCCTCCCTCCCCCTTGGCCTTGAATAGGTCCTGCTGTATTTGTCCTGTAGCCATTTAACATCTCTTTATCTTAGTCCCTTTTTCTTTCAAGGGAATCATTAGCATGTCAAGCTTTTCAAATAGAAATTATTTTGCTGTATCTCAGATTCTTCAAAATGTTTCTTGTTGCTGCATCATTGCAATAGTATTTTTTTAAACTTGTATTTTAAAATTATTTATAACTATAATATTTAGAAATATGCATGATTTTTGTTCATTAATGATTCTTTGATAAAAATTTGTCCATATTTTCTGAGCTTGAATGAAGTATTCTCTCTGTGTTGTGTTACCAAGCTCCCTTTTGTACTACCATAGCTTAATTAAGTTATGATTTTTCTAGTTGCTCTATCTTTCCCTCTCCTTCTTGTATAACTATTGCTTTTTTTTAATTGTTTGACCAACATCTAATGCAAACTTGCAAATTCCATTGAGTCCCTGATGAATGTGGATTCCTTGTAAAAATTTGAGCATTTGCTTGTATATGAATTTGGTTGATTTCTAACTGGATTGTTTTTATTTGATAAGCAAAGTATAACTTACACTTGCTTGTGACTTGTAACAAGCAAAAAGCTATATTTTTTTTCAAATCTACCCCCAAGTTTTAAATTTGATATTGTTGTTGGCATTTGTATTCAAAAGTTTTCAATTTTGTATGATTTTATATGGTTTATTGATGGATCAACAAATATTTGCTAGAATGCAAGTGTCATTTTATATGTGCACCAAATATCAATCAAACCACCTTGAAACCTACCAATTGTATACTAACAAGCAGTAGGCCAATATGTAGTGAATAACAAATAGTTGATATCAGACGAAACTGCAACAGAATAAGATTATCATTAATAACAACAATTTACATACAAGAGTAAAACAATCTCCATACAAGAGGATATTTTGTACAAAGGATTTAATCTGTCTTGTAAAACTTCCAAAATGGATTATTAAAAGAAAACAGTGCAATGGTATCAAGTACAAGAAAGCCAAGAAAGATACTATAGGCCAGCCTGTACCAATATGGTTCTTCACACTATTTTCTGCACTTTCTAGGCAGTTCATAATTCTTTTGCATTTTGTGCAAATTGTGAATATTGGTAAATGAGTTGCTCTATGGTTGTTAGGTAATTGGTTTTAATTCATATAATTTTTGGATTCTATTGAATTTTATTCATCTTTTAATTGTTTGTTTTTTTCACATTTACTTTACATGTTTGTTTTTGTTGGTTTTTTCTTCAGCACTTTCCTTGAATATATTATTTCGTTTTATGCTGGAGAAGAGAGGCAATTGACCTCCCAAAATATTTGCTTTGTTTGTTTATTCAGTATTCTTGTTTGGTTGTAAAAACCCCATTTTTGATCATTTCTATTCTTTTACATTCTGGTTGGCCAATGTGGTCTAAGAAATTATCTTCAAAGAAGGAATTATTCCCTAAAAGTTCAGATTCCAAAACATTTTGATATCATTATTTGCACATGTATTATACAATGATCTTATTACAACATGACTACCGTTAGCCAAGTTATACATATGACATCAATTTCATCCCTGTAAAAATGTAATGGTTGAGGGGAATGAGGGATTGAATCATGCACAAAGATGGCAACTTCTTTTCCCTTTCTATTGGTTGATCTATCTTGTTGCAGTTGTAGCCAGGAATTTTAATTTTCTTTAACTCATGAAAATTGGTCTCTTGTAGACAAATAATCACAATTTTAATTAGATAAAATTGTTAAGTTTATTTGAGTTGAGAGATACACAATTCCACTGAATTATCTTTTAAAGGGACAGAAATATCACTAGTTATTTTTTTCTTACTGTGAGTTATAAGAGAGCCTCAAATTGGTTGAGGATACTAATATTATCATAGTTGAGGATAATAATAATATCAAATTCTCTTCCTTCAAAAACGATTTCAAGAAATAATGTATAGCTTTTTCTCTCAGAATGGTGGACTTCAGGTACTGAGGAATGCTTGTTTTGAAAATAAAGGTGACTGAGATCAAGTATTGTATGTTTGGGTCGTTATATTTGACAGCTCGTTTTTATATTTGGTCTTCTGTTTTTGTTCAGATAGGAAACTTTCAACTATCTTGATTAAGAAAGAGTGAAAACCTTCCATGTGTTTTTATATTTCCTCATGGCTAGAGGTATCAAAAGCCTTCCTGACATCTACTTGTAGAAGTTCAACAAATGCCTTATTTTTTTCAAGGTGGGCTACCATTGTTTCAAAAATTTTTACAAGGTAGTGGCTTGTACTACACCCCTGTTGGAGGCCGTATTGTCGGGAGTCTATTATTTCGCTGAGTCCTTGTAGTAGCCATTTGTATAGGAACGTTTTACAAACTTTTGATAATAATGGAGTTGAGAAGAAATTGGTCGTAGATTGCCCATTCAGGAATATCCGCGAAGACCAAGTTACGTCGCTTTTCTTCCCGTAATTGCTTCTCCTTTTCAGCTAATAGAAGCGTTTCGATTGGGTTGTATTGAATGCCTTTTTAATATCTAAAAATAATGCTGCAGGAATTAGACCTTTATCAAATTTATCATTTACCCAATCAACTAACTTTAGGATGGCAAGATCCATTGAAAGTCCTTTCCGAAAACCGAACTGCGTTTTGCAAAATTTGTACTACTCTTGAAGATAGTTATACATTTGTTTATGAACTACCTTCTCGGAAATTTTTGAAAAAAAGGAAGAATGGATATAGGTCGGTAATTGGTTGGGTCATTTTTCGACTTACCTTTGGCTAAGAAACTAAAAACGTGCCAAATTCTAGCCTAGTTTTCACCTTACAACTTTAAATTGAGAAGATTCCTCAAAGATAGAAGGCTTTGTATGCGAATTCTCCCAGGAAACTAGTTTTCATCGAGAGCTATTAAAAATTTGTGGTTTGTCTGTAAATTTAATTGAACAGACAGTGAATTTGTGGTAAAAAAGTTTCAATCAGGGCTGGTTATACCTTAGGAAACTCTTTAAGTGGCAAAATTCATCAAGTGAGTGTTTTGAGTGGATTTTTGGGGTTTTCCAAGCAGGTAAACTAGAAATTTTAAGGGACTACTCTTTACTCATCTTTAAAAAGAAAAATTTTGATCAGCCTAATCGAAAAATAGAATTCGTACTTTGTAATGATGTCAGTTTCATTAAAACTGAATATCTCTATCTTGGGTAGAAAACAAGAGAAGTTAAATGTTTTTTTCCCAAGATATCCGGGAATGTAGTTGTCGGATTTGGATATTTGTTTATTCGGATCTCTTATCAAAGCTCAACAAGTTATGGCAATACTGTCCAATAAATCCCAAGTAGTTTCTCCAGACAAAAAAAAAAGTTAACGCCGGACGAGATAGAAATATCCCTTAAGATATCCAATCTCCCTAAACAAAAATAAATTCAACAAATTAAACCAGTTTTCTATTTGATAATGCTCGACAAATAATTTGTCGACTACCCAGTGCTGTTAATAGTAGTGCTCGATACTCAGCGGCATTGGGTATTGATTGTCTTCAAAAGTTAATACTTTCGGTACACAAATATTACCCTTCTAGATTTAGAAATAATTTTAGGTTTTCTATTAGATTCTCAGGTTCTTCCGTGGGAGCCTTAAGTTCTAAGGATTTTTCTGGTATTTTCCTTAAAGAATATGAAATGTCTTTTAAGTAACAAAAGCTTTGGAGAGGTAGAACTCGGCTAGACCTCACTTGTTTCTTCTTTTGACCAAAGGGTGATTACTTCATTTACCTGTGTCTCCAATTGTTGTCTAGGTGTATAGAATTCTAAGATGTGACTTTTTATCCCACTTCTTGTAAAATTGTTGATTGTTGCTAACTCTGATCTGACACCTATCATTGACTCACCGTAAACGTAGAACTGATTCTGTCGTATGGATATGATGCCTTTTTTGTTCGTCTTATTTCAGACCCTGTCTTTTCATGAGTAAAAAAACGTACCACTGGTCATTTTGACAAAATCACTTTCTTGTTAATAACTGCATGTGTATACATTTGTATATATCTATGTTCGATTTCCTTATACGTCGAAAGAAATACATTGATGTTCTCAGCAACGTTTCCTAACGAAGTTCAAGAGTTGGCTGCAGAATTTCTTTAAAATTATATTTTTGTTACTGTTGGCACATTGGGTAGAGCATGTACGAACGTACTTCAAGAAGTTGTCGAGATTGATGCTAAGAGTCGAATCAATCAACTTCTCGAAATTTTGACAGAAAAAGGTGAAAATTTTTGGGAGGAGTTCCAGGGTAAAAAAGGATGCTAGTAATCATGGCCGTGTTCAGGGGTTTACCAAGTTTGAATCCCCTCCCCGAAATTTTTGACCGACTCATAAAAAGGTAATAAAAATGCATAAAAAAAAATTCTGTTGCGTTTTTTTTTGTAAACCCCTCCGAACCAGCTGTAATATTCCTGCAGTGGAATAAAATTGAATTTTTTAGAAGAAAATGAGGGGGAGAGAGGGGGACTTTTACTTTAAAACTGATTTTCACAGCGCGTGGCGCCGAATTAGCGCTTTACGTCAGGTATTACAGTCAGATAAAACTTGCCAAATAGAAAAAAGGAAAAAACACAGGCACACAGTGTCAGACAGACACTTGTCAGATTAAAACAACCGATCATCAACTAAAAACTGAGTCAATACAACAAATTCACTGATTAATAATGTTTACAAAAGCAGGAATGAAGCTGTTCCTGTATCTCTCGTGGATTAGTGGGAGAGGTTCAAGGATGGGGACTTTGTTTGAGTTGGGTCTTTGAGGTCGGGATCTTAAAGGTTGAAAGGGCGGGCGAACAAATCTTGGAAACGGGGGTTTGTCATTGCTTTATTGCCAATGAGCTTTAACAGGGGGTAATGGAAGTGCATTCTTTGTTCTCGCAATATCCATAAGAACCTCTCCGGGTGGAGGAGTTGAAAATTTTTTCTCTAAGTGAAGTGCAACAGCAAGCCTAACATCTTCAATATCTATATTCTTCTTGTTGGCATTTTTGGCTTGTTGGCTTTTTGGCTTTTTGGCAATTTTTTACGAATGTTTTTACTAGTAAAAGATATACGTAACTTACAAATTAGCTTACATAACGAACTTCTGTATTCTCATGTTTTTATTACATATATGAAGGGGCTCACCCCCTCGTCAGTACCTCGCTCTTTACACTAAAGCTTAAATTTTGTCCCAATTTCTTAAGAATGACCCCTGAATCACAAAGGCAGTTGAATAAATGGTTCAAAGTACTAAAAATACTTTAGCGTAAAGAGTAAGGTATTAGGAGGAGGTGAGCCCATCATATGTGTAATAATTTCTGTTCGTTTTAAGTTTTAATGTTTCTCCTTACTTTCAGTTAAAAAAACTTTTTCATATTTATTTTGTCATTGTTTTTTTAAATAATGCTAGAAAATCCTGCGCTCCCTCCATGAAAATTTTCTTCCTCCATGAAAAATTCCTCCATGGAAAGTTCCCCCAACATATCCCCCTCTTATCGACCCCCCCCCTCCCCACAACCTAAAAATCCCCCTGAAAACGTCTGTACACTTCCAAATAGCCATTACTATATGTAATCACTGGTCAAAGTTTGGAACTTGTGGCCCCTCCCATGGGGACTGTGGGGGAGTAAGTCGTCCCCAAAGACATAGTTATAAGGTTTTTTGACTACGCTGAATAAAATGACTATCTCAGAATTTTTATTTTGTGACTTTGGGAAAATAATTAGCGTGGGAGGGGGCCAAGTGCCCTCCAATTTTTTTTGGTCACTTAGAAAGGGCACTAGAAATTGTCATTTCCGTTAGAATGAGCCCTCTCGCAAGATTCTAGGACCACTTGGTCGATACGATCACCCCTGAAAAAAAAATAATAATAAACACGCATCCATGATCTGCCTTCTGGTGAAAATACAAAATTCCACATTTTTGTAGATAGGAGCTCAAAACTTCTACTATAGGGTTTTCTGATACGCTGAATCTGATGGTGTGATTTTCGTTAAGATTCTATGACTTTTAGGTGTTGTTTTCCCCTGTTTTCTAAATAAGGTAAGTTTTCTCAGGCTCGTAACTTTTGATAGGTAAGACTAAACTTGATTAAACTTATATATTTAAAATCAGCATTAAAATGCGATTCTTTTGATGTAGCTTTGATACTAATATTCCATTTTTTAGAGTTTTGGTTACTGTTGAGCCGGGTCGCTCCTTACTTACAGTTCGTTACCACGAACTGTTTGACTACAATTTGAATATAACAGAACAATATAAAAATGTACTAAGTAGTTTTTTACAAAAAGTGTTTTATTATCATTGAAGTTAGTTTTTTGGATCCCGACCGGATCCAGTGCCTTTTAAAGCAATCTATTGATTCTTAGAATTTTGCCAGAGCTCATACCATATAAGCTCTTGCGACCTCGTCACAAGCGCCATATGAGCTCTTGGCTCTTTTTCTTTCATCGGGTGGTAACTCTGTACGACTCCATAGCAACAATACAAATCTTCTCAAATCAGGAAACTATTTAAGACTTCTTTAGTTAATTTGGATGCTTTCTCTGTTACTCACATTGCTTTGGGGTTCTTACCCCCTCCTACCTCTTTATGAAAGAAAGAGTTCGTCTATTTAGCTAGGAACGAAAAAAAATTAGGCCATGGGTAAATGTTGAAAAAGACTGAATCTTGACGCCTATGCTTCGACAATTGAAGTTATGTGAGGGAATTTCCATCCGTCCATAGGATAAATTCAGTCAAATTTGAAAAATATATCAGCTTGATAACTTAGAAAATTTTTGTTTTTTCTTTTCATTTTTCAAGCATATTAAAGGACATGTGGTTACATACAAGAGTAAAACAATCTCCATACAAGAGGATATTTTGTACAAAGGATTTAATCTGTTGTAAAACTTCCAAAATGGATTATTAAAAGAAAACAGTGCAATGGTATCAAGTACAAGAAAGCCAAGAAAGATACTATAGGCCAGCCTGTACCAATATGGTTCTTCACACTATTTTCTGCACTTTCTAGGCAGTTCATAATTCTTTTGAATTTTGTGCAAATTGTGAATATTGGTAAATGAGTTGCTCTATGGTTGTTAGGTAATTGGTTTTAATTCATATAATTTTTGGATTCTATTGAATTTTATTCATCTTTTAATTGTTTGTTTTTTTCACATTTACTTTACATGTTTGTTTTTGTTGGTTTTTTCTTCAGCACTTTCCTTGAATATATTATTTCGTTTTATGCTGGAGAAGAGAGGCAATTGACCTCCCAAAATATTTGCTTTGTTTGTTTATTCAGTATTCTTGTTTGGTCTTAAAAACCCCATTTTTGATCATTTCTATTCTTTTACATTCTGGTTGGCCAATGTGGTCTAAGAAATTATCTTCAAAGAAGGAATTATTCCCTAAAAGTTCAGATTCCAAAACATTTTGATATCATTATTTGCACATGTATTATACAATGATCTTATTACAACATGACTACCATTAGCCAAGTTATACCTATGACATCAATTTCATCCCTGTAAAAATGTAATGGTTGAGGGGAATGAGGGATTGAATCATGCACAAAGATGGCAACTTCTTCTCCCTTTCTATTGGTTGATCTATCTTGTTGCACTCTCAGCCAGGAATTTTGATTTTCTTTAACTCATGAAAATTGGTCTCTTGTAGACAAATAATCACAATTTTAATTGGATAAAATTGTTAAGTTTATTTGAGTTGAGAGATACACAATTCCACTGAATTATCTTTTAAAGGGACAGAAATATCACTAGTTATTTTTTTCTTACTGTGAGTTAAAGGAGAGCCTCAAATTGGTTGAGGATACTAATATTATCACAGTTGAGGATAATAATAATATCAAATTCTCTTCCTTCAAAAACGATTTCAAGAAATAATGTATAGCTTTTTCTCTCAGAATGGTGGACTTCAGGTACTGAGGAATGCTTGTTTTGAAAATAAAGGTGACTGAGATCAAGTATTGTATCAGCTTGGAGGATGAAGTATGACCTTTGGCAGATATTGTAGCAGTGGGAATTACATGTGGTGAAGGTACAAAGTTCATTTCTTGAGCCTTTGAATAAGATTTACTAGTTTTGTAGCTTACTTCTGAAGGGGGGAAATTTGAATCAACCTGAAGAGATTTAGAGGTAGTCAATGGGCATTATCTTAAATTGCAGCTTGGAGCAATCTAATGATTTTTCCTTGTAGAAACTCCAGTGTTGATAATACATGACACATAGTTGAATATGTATGCTTGACTAGTGATTTGATGTTGCTGATTTGAGTACTTCCCAGTTATACTTCCATTCTTTTGTTGACTATTTGTTGTCGAGATGGGTCTTAAAGTTGTTTGTGGTTTAGGCAGCTATTGTATATGGTAGTAATTTGTTCCAGAGGTTGGCAACACAGTCGGTCAGAAAATGGGCATGTTGTTGCTTTGAGGGGAAATGCCTGGATAACTGCAAGTTATGTCCCCTTGTATGAGAGTCCTGAGATGCCAGAGGAAGGAGATCAGGGAGTGCCTTTGAATTAATAAGTTTACAAATCAGAACGGCATCACCCTGTCTTCTTCTATAAACCAGAGATGGGAGTTTCAGCTTGCATAGCCTTGTAGGGTAAGAGAGTTCATGTAGTCCACTCATCATCTTAGTGGCTCTTCTCTTGGCATCTTCAAGAATTTTAACATCATTTTCTTTAAAAGAGGGATGCAAGGACCATGCCTGTCTCCAGCCTTGGCCAAACAAGCCCTTTACACAAAAGGCTCAGAATTTTAGGAGAACAGGAAGAAATTGTTATTCTATTAGCCCCAGTGATGAGCTAGCTGATGCTGATGCTATCTTTAAGATCCCCATCAACAATTACTCCTAGCTCATGTTCTTCCAACACTAGAGAAAGGGACTGACCATAAAGAGAGTAAGTTGTATTGATATTCTTGAGTCCAAAGTGTAAAACATGGCATTTTGACGCATTGAAAGTGAGTAGCCAAGGTTTTGCCCACATGCTAAGGAGATCAAGGTCTTTCTGAAGCTGGGAAGTATCCTCAAGAGTGCTACCTGGACCAATTACCTTGGAATATTGGGTATATATCGCCATCTTGCTTTTAAGCGCTAGAGGAGCATCATTTATGGAAATATTGAACATGGTGGGGCCAAGCACACTACCCTGTGGAACCCCAATGATAAGAAGCTGAGAGGAGGAGAGGATAGGATTGCCATCTGCATCAAATAGTCTTACATGCTGAACACAATTCCTAAAGAAATCCAGAATTCATTTAAGAATTTTTTCCACCAAACCAATAGATTGTAGCTTAAGCTCAAGTCTCCTATGACAGACTTTGTCAAATGCTTTTGAAAAATCAAGAAGGATCATGTCAACAGGGATTCCCAACTCTAGTAGTTTTGTATTATAGTCACATGAAACAAGGAGATTAGTATCGACTGATCTGTTGCTTCAGAAACCATGTTGAGAAGATAATTCTGATCAAGATGCTCAATAACTGCTTTATTGGCAATACGTTCATTGTTGACAAAAGTATGGCAGGTATGCGATACTGTTTGTAGAGGATCTTTGTTTTAGTGTACTTATAGTACTATTGTTCCATATCCTTGATGGAGTTTTAGTGCTATTTCTTAAAGTGGGAATGCTTTGCTTGAGAATAGTGCTGTATGATTTTGTAACTATTCCAAGTGACAGGTTTTGTTTACAGGCAATTTTCAACACTTGTTGTCTATCCAGGTATTTTGGACATGCTTTATGTCAAATGAATTACGATCTCCTTTGCAATTGGCACATTTAGGCTCAGAACTGCAGGATGGGTGTGAGTGCTCTTGAAGACAGACATTACATGGGGCTTTTGTTGGCTTTCAGTTTTGAAGACTTGACCTAGCTTAATGCATTTTGTGTATTGGATAGGCTTCTTTTGGTACAATTTAAAAGGTTTTGGTTGGCCAAATAGGAATATTTTTTCTCTGATATTTAACCAGGGAAAATAAACAGGACACTTACTCAGTATAAGTCCAGCTTCATTTGGCTTACCAAGTCGATGAGCCTCTAGTATAGGGGTTTCTTCACCTCTAGATTTCATTTGGCCTTCTTTAAGGTCTACTATTGAATTTCAAAGGGGACATTAGAAATCATAATTTCTTGTTGTCTTCCTGCTGGTAATGATGATTTTAGACTAGCTATAGCGCATATGTTATTGATGCAGGCGATTTGTAGTGCTTTTAAGGCATCTTTAGCATCCAGTAACAAAACATCTTGGACTTCATCTGTTGTAATATTTGCATTAAAATTACATTTTAATAATTTGTAAAGATGCATCCTAGTCTTCAAAATTTCTTTAGTAGTGAACAGTTGTGAATTGTTAGTAGGTATGAAGTGCATAAAGGGTTTCAGAAGGGGGGATATTGTAGCTGGTTTCAGGTTTGATCTTAGCCCTTCTGGCTTAGACTTCAGGTGGGGTATTGGAAAGTTTCTTTCTTTTTCTACTTTCAACTAGTTTGTAACCATCTTTGGGATCAGATTGCCTACTGGTAGAAGGTGAAATAACACCAACAGCAATCATTGTAACTATGATATCATAATGGCTGGCTTCTTCATGATTGGAGGGATGTGCTATGTGTTACAGCCTCCTTTGACTGACCCCCTTCCAGAAAGGGGCCAGATGCATCTAGTTTTGACATCCATTCAAGCAAAGGAAAAATTGGTGGAAAATATATAAATGAAATAGCTACATATTTTTCAAATTCTAAGGTAGCATTGGCAAGAAAAGTGATTCTCTGGATGAATAACTTTAAAAGCCAAAAAAACATGAACGCAAAATTTAACCACTTGCCAATACCTACAAATAATAATAAACAATGGTTCTAAATCAGTTCTAAATAAGTGACAAAATTGGTAAAAAATTCTTTCATATTCTTGGTAAGTCAATGCAATTATGTCACCTCATGAAAAAAAATAACTTCTCACATTGTTCAGTGTTAATCATGGCTTCTTTTGCACTAGGTCTTTTGATTTCGAGATTTTTTTTACATTGTTTGTAGGGGAGACCAGCCAAAAACCAGCAAAGTTCTTGTGTCAGTCATTTTGTCTCAGTTACCATATGACCCTCCATAACTGGGACATTTATTCAATTAGATAAATTCAAAATGGAATAATAAGTTGTTTAATACATCAGTATATATCTGTTTTTTAAATATAGGATCACAGTTACATATTGTTTTAAATAGTCAACCCTCTCATGCTAATTCACGGTGGGTTGGGTTCAACCTGTTGGAGGTTCTCTCTCAGGTTAATTCACGGTCGAGGAAGGGGGAAGCAGTATATTGACAAATTTGGCAATCTATTTACAACTGATTACCCCACCAAAGAAATGAATATGAATGGAAATAAGAGTCCAATTCAAGGCCTACAAGGGCCTCCTGCAATCTGCCTCGACTCTGATGCAAGTGAACGTGCAATTATAAGCCAAGGGATTTGGGCCAGAAACAAAAATTTAAACTGTCTGTAATTGACTACAAAAAGTGGATTTGAATTTGAAATTTAAAAAAAAAGGGAATGGTTGTGGGAAAAGTCAAATTCATGGCCAATTGTAGAAAAAAGCCAAGACAGATTGTTCAATTAAGTGGGCAGCCCAGTCAAGGGTTAATTTTATCCCTTGGCCAATTGGCATGGCCAATTGTAGAAAAAAGCCAAGACAGATCTCTCTCTCTCTCTCTCTCTCTAATAGATGTCTCAAAATTTTCATTTAACGATTTTTGAGAAAAAAGGGACGTGTGAGTGGGGCTGGTTGCCCTCCAATTGTTTTGGTTACATAAAAAAACACATCCGTGATCTTTCATCTGACAAAAATTAAAAATTTTACATTTTTGCAGATAAGAGATTGAAACCTCTATAGAACAGGAAGTTGTTCGTGCTTATTAGGTATTTCAAATGCAAACAAGAAAATTAATTGAGTATCAATTAGATATTATAAGTAAAAAGTAAAACCATTAAAAAATTCCCAGAGGATATAGCCCACCCTCCTTACTCCCTACCAACTTCAATCTTAGAAGACTACCGTGAAGACACCATTGATGACTAATATCATCAATCTTTTATCGATTTAACCTATCTAGTTATATTACAAATCTTGTTATGAAAAGCACCAAGTCCAATTTTCTTTTTTAATAACTTCTTTGTTTCATTCAGAAAATTATATTTAATGTATATCTACCTTCTTTTTTCCAATAACTCCATTTTTGATGTATTTGCTGATGAACAGGGTCTATTCATATCCAGTCCAATTTCAAAGGTTTTAAGGAAAAAAAAAATCTAATTTGAAAGTGATAGATTATTGAGAAGAAAAAAACCTAAACATCAAGAAAAAAGTTGACCGGAGCAAATGTTGTGAAATAGGAAATATAGAACATATTTGCAATTTCCCAATTAACTAGGTTCGTTTATGAAAAAAAAAAATTAAGAAAAAGAACTAAAAACATGAAGAATATAATAATTGAATATGGGAACACTGATAACTGAAATCCGAGGTTTTCATTAGATCTTAATCATCAGTGTTGTAATTTTGTTAAAATCCTGGAAGAGGGGGTGGGGGCGAAGTTGGAGCCAATTTTTTTCAAATCCAGTGAAACTGTCTGTAATTGACTACAAAAAGTGGATTTGAATTTGAAATTTAAAAAAAAGGGAATAGTTGTGGGAAATGTCAAAGTACTCACAGCGAAGGGTCGCTGGTTCGAATCTCGGTGGTGCCGACCGTTTGGTTTAGGACGAGGGTTAGTGGCGTTTCCCCGTAAGACAAGCCAAAAGTCCACCCAGCTTCAAATGGGTACCTAGAGAAATCTAGGGAAAAGCACGGGAAAGCGTCGGATGGCTTGCCCCCAACCACGCATTGCACCCCGGCCGAGGGCTGAGAATCAGGAGATCGGCACCTGCGCTACGCGAACCCTAATCGGTTTGCATGCGAAAGTTTGCTTTTTTTTGCTTAAATGTCAAAGTCATGGCCAATTGTAGAAAAAAGCCAAGACAGATTGTTCAATTAAGTGGGCAGCCCAGTCAAGGGTTAATTTTATCCCTTGGCCAATTGTAGTTGGAGCCAATTTTTTTCAAATCCAGTGAAACTGTCTGTAATTGACTACAAAAAGTGGATTTGAATTTGAAATTTAAAAAAGAAAAAATGAAAAAATGAAAGAAAAAATGAAAAAATGAAAGAAAAAATGAAAAAAGAAAAATGAGCTATAAAGTAGCCTATCATAAAGGCAAGGATATACTAAAGAAAACTGGCTTGTTTGTCTGGATGCTTGAATTATACAGGCTTATCTTAGTAATTACAAGATTTTTAGCTGAAAATAAATTTCAGCTGGGAATGGGGGCAAACTAGGATCTGGAGGAGGCAGTTCGCCCCCCCCCCCCGGCCCATAGCAGGTTATGCCTCTGTTAACCATGTAATATCTTTTGAAACATTATGTTGCATGATTGTTGAATCTAAACTCCAGTTAGTTTTACCATTAAAATATGGAATAAGTGTATTGGGACACGTAGCTAACGTGGTTAAGTCATCTGGTATTGGATACCCCTTGGGTAACACATAACATTTTTTCAAGCTTTGGAATAACACCATAAAGGCAATGATATACTAAAGAAATTTGACCTGATTCTCTGGATGCATGAATTATAGGCTTATCTTAGTCATTATAAGATTATTAGTAGAAAATAAATTTCAGCTGGGAGGGGGGGGGCAAACTAGGGGCTGGAGGAGGCAGTTGCCCCCCCCCCCCGCCCCCTTGCCCATAGTAAATTACGCCCCTGTTAAACATGTAATATTTTTTGAAACATTATTCAGAAAATTTTCACTATCAGACGAAATTTTGACTTAATAAATTACTTACTTGGAATTGACTTTTCTTCCTCGATATTGACTCAAAAGAGAATCTTAAAAAGATAAATATCAAATTTTAGTCGCGAACTAGAGCACTAATGTTTGTTTCTTTAAATAATTTAAAAATGACTTACTTGGAATCAGATTTTCTTCTTTCGTGCTGACTTAAAAGAGAATCTGAAAAAGAGAAACAGCAAATATTAGTCATAAGCTAAAGCACAATTGTTTTTATCTTTAAGTAATTGTGAATTACTAACGTGAAATTGAAGTTTCTTCTTCCGTGTTCACTAAAAAAAAAAAAAAAAAAAAAAAAAAAAAAAAAAAAAAAAAAAAAAAAAAAAAAAAAAAAAAAAAAAAAAAAAAAAAAAAAAAAAAAAGAGAAAGGGAAATATTGAATATTAAACCTAAGCCAAACGAAAAGTTTTTTTTTAATCTCACCGCGTTTCTACCGCCTCATTTTGTTCTATTTAAAGTCTTAGCATTTTATTGAAAACAATAAGGTCTAAGAATGCTGGAGATGGGGGTTTAAGAAGACTTCTATATACATCGCTTTATTGATGATTATCCTGCATTATGGAACTATCCCAGCTCTGGTTATTATCAAAAGTAACTTAATTAGAATCCCAGAATGAAAAGATCTTTCTTATTTGGAAAACGCTTGTTAAGTTTTTTGTGAAATTTGTCTTATTTCAGTTCAAAGAAATGCACCAAGTTAAGGCTTGGGATTTAGCTTAAAATGACATTGTTTGCTATGATTCAGAATAATTATTTCATTCTGCTACATTTTTTAACAGTAAAGTTTTAAATAAGTGCAAAGAGGACCATCGGATGAAAATTTCCAAACTTGAAGATTTGAACCTGGATTCAAAAAAGGATATTACTATAGGCCAACGGTCTGACGTCCAGTCTAACGCATTTAAATCTTAAATTATTTGCTCTCTTTTGAACTTCTTTCTTGATTTTCTAGAGAAGACCATTTTGTATGCACTCAGTTTCACTGTACATTCTCCAAAATCCAGATTTATTTACCGAGTAAATTTTCTAGGGTTTATATTTCTTTTGAATTTGGATTATGAGTACTTAAGTTTATGTCCAATTCAAAATTTGGCATTGTTCTATTTTTTTGCATTAAAAAAATAGTTAATTTCTTATGATTTATAAAAAAAATTAATATTTTGCCGCCTAGCATCTTGTTCTGTTTTTTTTCTTGGTGGGGGGGGGGGGGGAATAAGAAGATGTAAACCTAAGCATAAAATATATATTTACCAAGTAGAAATTGCTGAAAGGTAGTTTGTACGTGCCGGACTTGCCTATTGTATTTCTCTGTAGGAGGAGGGATAATATGTTAACAAACTAATGGGGATTGGGTTAAAATTTTAGGAATCGTTAAAGAAGTATAAAAAATGATGCTGTAAGTATGAAGAAAGCATGAACTACTTTAATTTTCGTAGATTAGATAGATTTTTTTTTATCCTTAAGTTATTTGTTATGAACTTGGATATCATTTGTGAAATAGATATTCAGATCGTATGCTCACGAAACAAAAATATGTATTCTCTTATTTTTCTCTTATATTCTCTTATTTATTAATAAAACAAGAGCTTAGAGCTCATAAAGCACTTGTAACGAGGCCGGAAGAGCCAAGAGCTCATATGGTACGGGCTCTTGCAAAGTTCTAAGAATCAATAGATTGATTTAAAAGGAAAATCAGAGGCTTAATGCCGGTCGGGATTTAAAATAAGAGCTCTGAGTCACGAGGTCCTTCTAAATATCAAAATTTATTAAGATCAGATCACCCACTTGTAAGTTATAAATATATCGTTTTTTCTAATTTTTCTCTCCCTTCAGCACCCTTAAATGGTTGAATCGTGGAAAACGACTTTATCATTCAATTTTTGCAGCTCCCTGACACGCCTACCAATTTTCATTGTCCTAGCATGTCCAGAAGCACCAAACTCGCCAAAGCACTGAACCCCACCCCCTAAGTTCCCCAAAGAGAGCGGATCCAGTACGGTTACGTCAATCACGTATCTACGACATTTGCTTATTATACCCACCAAGTTTCATCCCAATTTCTCCATTCTTAAGCGTTTTCCAAGATTTCCGGTTTCCCCCTCCAACTCCCCTCTCCTCAACTCCTCCAGTCACCCGTTCTTAAGATAAAAATACCTCAATTTTTCTAATTTTTCCAAATTAACACCATCCCACCTCCAACCCCTTATGTCCCCGGATCCGATTCGACTTGAAAATGGAGCATCTGAGACATAAGATCCTTCTATATATCAAGTTTCATTAAGATCCGATCACCCATTCGTAAGATAGCGATACCTCAATTTTCACGTTTTCCAAGAATTCCAGTTTCCCCCTCCAACTCCCCCCAATGTCACATGATTTGGTTGGTATTTAAAATAAGAGCTCTAATACACAAGATTCTTCTAAATATCAAATTTTATTAAGGTCTGATCACTCGTTCGTATGTTACAAATACTTCATTTTTTCTAATTTTACGTGGTATGTAATTACTAAACAAATGGGGCTCGGAAAATGGAATTTGAAGTTGGCTGCTCTCCACCATCAGGATCTGAAATTACAAATTATTGACTTTCCCCTCTATGCATATCATGTTCAAATTTACAAGTTTAAATTCTATAATGCAATTCAGTTTTTTTCCCAAAACAAAAAAAATCTTGAAAAAAATTCGTTCCCTCTTTTGAGAGGGTAATTATTTGACATTATGTGTAAACTGTTAAATATTTGTTTCATATTAATCATCATTTTAGGTCAAATACTTGTCAATTGTCTGTTGAGTGAATTGGATGAAGTAAATTATCAGACATTCTCTTGTTCAACTGAAAGTTCGACAGCCCATTATTACTTTCTTCACTATGCTTTTGCAGGCTGGGGTTATAAGACCTGTTGAGGATGGTAACATCAACTGGGTCGATATGGACTTCGAGGTATGGAGCTTACTGGTTTCTCATGACCCCGAAATATCTAGTATCTAAAGGTAGCTTGGTTTAATTTTACGTTAATTGCAAAAATAACGAAATATTATAATTGCATTTAATGTGAGTGGGTGTAAACTAGGTCTGGAGGAGTCAGTTGCCCCCCCCCTGGTCCATAGCAAATTATGCCATTGTTAAACATGTAATATCTCTTGAAACATTATGTTGCATAATTATTGATTCTAAACTCAATACGTAAAACATTAATGTTGCATACTTATTCATTCTAAACTCAAACGCGAAAAGTGTAGCGGGACAAGTAGCTAACGTGGTTAAGTCATCAGGATATCAGTGTCATCTTCTATTGGGTGACACTTGACATTTTTCCAAGCTTTGGGATAACTCAATAAAGGCAAGGATACACTAAAGGAAACTGACTTGTTTCTGTTGATGCATGAATTATGCAGGCTTATTGTAGTTATTACTAGATTATATGTAGAAAGTAAATTTCAGCTGGGAAAGGGGGCAAACTAGGGATGGAAGAGGCAGTTGCCCTCCCCCTGGCCCGTAGTAAATTACGCCCCTGTTAAACATTTAATATCTTTTGAAACATTATTCAGATAATTTTCACTATCACACGAAATTTTGACTTAATAAATTTCTTACTTGGAATTGACTTTTCTTCCTCGATATTGACTCAAAAGAGAATCTGTAAAAGAGAAATGTCAAATTTTAGTCGCGAACTTAAGCACTATTGCTTTTTTTTAAATAATTAAAAAATTACTTTCTTGAAATCAGATTTTCTTCCTTCATGCTGACTTAAAAGAAAACCTGAAAAGAGAAATTGCAAATATTAGTCATAAGCTAAAGCACAATAGTTTTTTCTTTACATAATTGTAAATTGCTAACGTAAAATTGAATTTCTTCCTCTGTGTTCACTAAAAAAAAGTGAAAAAGAGAAATATTGAATATTAAACCTTTAATTTAAAATTTAAAACTAAAATTTAAAACTAAAATTTAAAATTTAATTTAATTTAAAACCTTTAATATTAAGCTCTTATCTGCAAAAATGTAAATTTTTTAATTTTTTTACCAGAATAAAGATCACGGATGTGGTTTTTCTCAGGGATGACCGTACCGGACCAATAGTCATAAAACATCAGGAGAGGGCTCACTTGAACGGAAATTAAAGTTTATAGTGTTCATTTTTATGTGACCAAAATAATTGGAGGGCAACCAGCCCCACTCAAACGTCCCTTTTCTTTCAAAACCGTTCGATCAAAATTTTGAGATATCCACTTGTTCAGCATAGCTGAAAGGTTGCACATATAAGCAGTATCCCCCTTTACTCTTTTTCTATGGTTTTCAGTTTTAAAAAGCAGTACTAGGAGACCAAACTACAATTTGTGAGAGGAATCTCAGACATAAAATGACATTCAGTGTACCCGATTTTTCACTATGTAAGATATAGACCTCAGAGCGTTATCATCAAGATCATAAGCGAACCTAGTTAACTGCAAAATTATAAGACTTCGTTATGCTCATGAAACAAAAACATGCATTCTCTTATTTTTCTCTTATATTCTCTTGTTTATTTATAAAAAAAAATTGCAGATGTCAGACAAAACTGAAAAGGAATATGGGCGTAATTTTTTATAGCATTTTACTTAGAAGGCAAAACAGCCCCCATTGAAGAGGATATTTTGTACAAAGGATTTAAGCTGTAGCAAAATGTCCAAAACGGAACACTACAAGTAAATTCTATTGCAAGCGGAATGCAAAATGCTATCAATGGCAAGAAAGCCACCGCATTGTTATTCTATGCTTCAAACCTTGAAAAAAATTATCTTTGTTTTAAAATAGATGGCGCTCTTATATTTGCCATGGTCTAACTTGTCTTAAAAGGGAAACATGTAACATGTTGGCTTCAAAATAGAAACTAAATGAAACAAATTTTGTTTTTCACCACAACTATTGATTTTGAATAGATATATTATTTTATGAATCGATGCGAATAGCGTTTCTTTGTATGAATCGTTGTATTTTTTTTTGTTAATTATTTGTTTCTAATTTTCAGTTCTCAGTAAAAAACAATAAAAAAAACGAAATAAGGGGGAAACACTCCCTAAAAGCCATAGAATGTCACACCATCGCATTCAGTGTATCAGAGAACCCTACCGTAGAAGTTTCAAGCTCCTATCTACAAAAATGTGGAACTTCGTATTTTTTGCCAGAAGATCTATCACGGGTGCGTGTTTATTTGTTTTTCCTTTTTGCTTTTTCTCAGGGGTGTTCTATCGACCCAGTGGTCCTAGCTTGTCGTGGGAGGTTTCATTATAACGAAAGTTAAAAGTTCTAGTGCCCTTTTTAATTGACCGAAGAATTTGTGGGCACCTAGGCCCCCTCCCACCTTCATTTTCCCAAAGTCAACAGATTAAAATTTATAGTTATCCATTTTGTTCAAAATAGTCGAAAAATATGATAACTATGTTTTTGGGGAACACGTAAGTTTTAGTCTGAAATGCAATGTTCTCCGATCGGCTCTCAACGACGCTAATAAATGAATGCTCAAACTCCGTTTAGCTTTGATTCCCTTAATACTAATGGTACAAAAGACAAGGATCTACTGATAAGTGAGCTACTTGAAAATGATATTGTGTTTCTACCGGAGCGCCTTCTCTCTAAAGTGAATGTTGATAGCCTAAAGCGTTCTCGAACCCATTATACCTTCTTGAGAGCCGCCCAAAAAACCCGTGGTAGACCATCAGGAGGTCTGGCCATCTATTTCAGACACAAGACTCAGCCGATATTATTGCAAAGCGACGCTAACATCTTAGCGATAAAATGTGGTGATACCGCATTTATAAAAATTTATTTCCCCTGTAATAAAAAGACTGTGCAGTCATTGTCTAGTTTTTCACAAGCATGTAATCGCCTACGAACACTACTTAGCGACCTTTCAAAACAAAATACCAAATGGGATCTCCCCGGCGACATGAACACTGACTTATTATCTAATCCCGACCCATCTTAAATCTTTCTCGATTCACTACCTGGAGGATTCCATCTTGCTGATAAGGATCTTCTATTTACTTATATTCACAATTGTGGTAGTCTTACTTCCAACCTTGATCATGTAATTGTGTCAGATTCAACTCTACTTTCATCAATAGTTCAAGTGGAAGACTCTAAAATCGACGACGATCATTTACCAATCACGTGCCAACTATCTTGCTCTATGGCGACCTCTGTGCAACGTAACTCTCCCAAGTGGTTCTCAAAGTTAAATTGGGAAAATACCAATGTTTCACTTTATGTATTGACATTGTCCCAGTTATTATCATCTATTAAAGTGCCATTCCACTTATTGCAAACATCTGTATTTACAACTTCAACTCGGATAGATATCAACTCGTATTATCAGCAAATAGTGTTCTGTCTAAAGTCTGCCGCTAAAACAGCTGTACCCTCCGAGTGCGTGCGAACGGGTACTCGCAATCCCTTTTGGAAAGTTGATCCTAAAGTGAAGATAGCTAAACAAAAAGCTAAGTTCTGGCTCCGTATGTGGATAGCCTGTTATCCTTCTGGTTCAGTACATCAAATAAAACAGAAAACCAAACGAGAGTACAAATATTCCCTGCGTAGAGCGAGAATGAATGCCTGGGATAGTCCTTGTGGCAGGAAATCCTGGGATCGTGCTATAAACAGTGTTAAGTGTTCACCTCCAATTAATTCGTCTCTTCGGCTATGTGACTTCGTTTCTCATTATAAAAATATTTTGCTTTCATTTAATATTAATCTCCAAAATCATTTTACAAAGCTGTCAACTCAATCCTCCCAATCGTATCAACCAATCTCAAGTGTTGTCGGTGGAATCTGGTGTTATACTCCGAGCTCTTATGCAAGTGAATAAGTCTGAGTCTCTCGATAGTGATGGTCTTTGCTTCAAGTTTTTTCCTTATGATTGTCCTGAACTGCTGAAGCATTTGCAGTTATTGTCTCAGATGTGTTTGGCACAGGTCCGTTGTGCCAGATAGTTTTTTGTCCGGTTGTATATCTCCCATAGTCAAGAGGGGTAAGGACCCCAGTGCTTGCTCTAATTATCGTCCTATCTCTGTGTCTTGTTAGTAAGCTATTGAATATGTACTGCTTCCGGGCCATTAACTCCAAGTGCAATTTTACACCCTTCCAGCTTGGTTTTAGAAAAGGTATGGGCTGTGTTCAAGCTCACCAATATTGTGGGTCGGCTGATGAAACAAGCTGTTGCTCAAAAATTCCCCTGTATTGTTTGACTGTTGACATATCTATGCTTTTGATAATGTAATTCATTCAAATGCTTTGTTTTCTCTAGCAGCCTCGGTGTTAACCTTTCTGTTGTTTCCGTGCTTAAGTATTGGTATGCTAATTCTTCAGTTAGGGTGAAGTGGAATGGTACTGTAGGGGAGTATATTCCTGTTAAAAAAGGCGTTAGGCAAGGTGCCGTGTTATCCCCGAGCATTTTAAATTGTGTTTAGCTTCGTGTCTCCCAACGTCTTCAACCGTCAATTTTTTGCAATGATAATTTAGGCATTAGTCACCTTGCATATGCTGATGATGTTCTGCTTCTTAGCCGACAAAAAATAGTCTAATTACCAACTTTTACCGGCTTTCAGCCGCACTATCCACAGTAGGCCTTTCAGTTAATGCCTCCAAATGTGAGTTTATGTGTTTTGGGAGTCCTCACCAGCATCACCTCTTTGCTTGTGTTCTTCAACTATACCATGTTCAGCAAGTATTAAATGGTTGGGTCTCTCTTTTTCACGTTACTTTCGTCTACTTGCTCCGCTATTACGTCCAGCGTGCTGAAAACTATGCGGGTTGGATACGCGAAAATTTCACCAAATCGTGGTCCGGTATAACCGAAATGGAGTATGCCGTCTTTATTCTAGTTTTTGTGCCCTGCTGTTTTTATCTTTCTGGTTTTGCTTTTCTCCTTCGCAAGAAGGGATACAAAGAAATACGCTCAGGATATTTTAAGTATTGCAAGTATTTGCTGCGTCTGCCTCGGTGGAATCGGAATCATACAGTCGTCTCTAAATTTGACATCGTTGATGCGCCCTCGCGACTGAAAAATTTATCTAATGATATATGTCTTAAAGCTTGGCAAATGATTAGTGTTTTTGGCCCTCTTTGGCCATTTTTTGAATGGAGGTAATTTACTTATGCTGTATGTTGTTATGCTGCTATGTTATTTATGTTGTTATATTTTTTGTCTTGTTTTTTCTTTTTTTGTGTGTTTACTCTACATTTTAATGTACTTTGTGGGTTATAAATAAACTATTATTATTATTATGATGTCCTTCTAAATATCAAAATTCATTAAGATCCGATCACCCACTCGTAAGTTATAATAATTCATTGTTTCTAATTTTTCCTCTCCATTAGCCGCCCAGATGGTCGAATCTGGGAAAACGACTTTATAAGTCGATTTGTGCAGCTCCCTGATACGCCCACCATTTTCATCGTCTTAGCGCGTCCAGAAGCACCAAACTCGCCAAAGCACTGAACCCCTCCCCCCAACTCCCCCAAAGAGAGTGAATCCAGTATGATTACGGCAATCACGTTTCTACGACATTGGCTTATTCTATCCACCCAGCTTCATCCCGATTCCTCCACTCTAAGCGTTTTCCAAGATTTCCGACTTCTCCCTCCAACTCCCCCCAATGACAATAGATCTGGTCGGGATTGGAAATTAAAGCTCTGAGACATGAATTCCTTCTAAACATCAAATTTCATTAAGATCCGGTCACCTGTTCTTAAGTTAAAAATACCTCAATTTTTCTAATTCTTCCAAATTAGCACCCTCCAGCTACTCCAAAGAGAACGGATCCGTTCCAGTTATGTCAACGTATCTAGAAATTGTGCTTATTCTTCCCATCAAGTGTCATCCCGATCTCTCCACTATAAGCATTTACCAAGATTTCTGTTTCCCTCCTCCAACCCCATTTGTCCCCGGATCCAATTCGAGCCGAAAATGGAGCATCTGAGACATAAGATCCTTCTATATATCAAATTTCGTTAAGACCCGATCACCTATTTGTAAGATAAAAATACCCCAATTTTCACGTTGTCTAAGAATTCCGGTTTCCCCCTCCAAGACCCCCCAATGTCACAGGATCTGGTCGGAATTTAAAATAAGACCTTGAAAGCACAAGATCCTTCTAAATGTCAAATTTGATTAAGATCTGGTCACCATTCGTAAGCTACAAATACCTCATTTTTCCGAATTACCCCCCCCCCCACAAGTCCACCAAAGAGAGTGAATCCGGTCCGGTTATGTCAGTCACGTATCTTAGACTCGTTTTTATTCTTCCCATCCAGTTTCATCCTGATCTCTCCGCTTCAAGTATTTTTTAAAATTTCCGCCGGTCCCCCCCCCCCCAACTGCCCCCCTCATAATGACACTGATCCGGTTGAGATAAAAAATAAAAGATCTGAGTTACGAGGTCCTTCTAAATATTAAGTTTCATGAAGATCTGATCACTCCTTCGTAAGTTAAAAATACGTCATTTTTTCTAGTTTTCTGAATTAACCCTCCCTCCCCCAATAGATCGGATCCGTTCCAATTATGTCAATCACGTATCTAAGACTTGTGCTTATTTTTCCCACTAGTTTATTCCTGATCCCTCCACTTTAAGTGTTTTCAAAGATTTTAGGTTTTCAACTCCCAACTCCCCCCCCCCCCCCCCCAGTGTCACCATATCCGGTCAGGATTTAAAAATAAGAGCTCTGAGACACGATATCCTTCCAAACATCAAATTTCATTAATATCCGA